>NW_020451117.1:0-132415 GCF_003343035.1 Apteryx rowi | reverse complement strand
TGCCCGCCCCGGCGCGGGCTCCCCCTGGCAGAGGGGAAGGGTGATCCCTGCCGGCGAGCGGCCCCTCCCGGGCCTGCTCCCCCTCCCCTTTTCTCGTCCCCTCCCGCCGCCTCCTCCCGAGGCCCGTCTCTGGTTTCAGTAAAAGGCAGGATCTGAGCTTTCTCCCGTTCAGCTCCGAGAGGTGTTGCGATTGGCTGAAACGAGCGGCAGATGGGGTATTTTCAAAGATATTTCCCAACAATACGCAGCCGAGACTCCCGAAGTTTCTCGGGAAGCGAGCATTGTCTAGTGAAACAATGACAGTAAATAAATCAGTCATCGGGGTCCCCGTCGGCATCCTGGGTTTTTTTWACCGGGGTTGGTGATTCGCCTTCCCCGGCTCTCTACTCATTAGAAAGTTAATAGGAGGCGCCGGAGATTTACCCCAGGGTAACGGAGGGAGGGAAAGGACTGCCAAGGCCGAGGCACCGGGGACAGCTTTGCTAACAGCCGTCTGGCAAGCGAGACTCCTACGGAAATGCCGCGCCGCGCCGCGCTCCGCTGCGCGCCCGGCCCGACCCGACCCGGCCCGGCCCGGCCCGGCGGGGAGACGCGCCCCGGGCTGCAGCGCCCTGCTCGGAGGAGGGGGAGCCGCGGGAGGCTTGGCCTGGCCGGCTGCTGCTGCTCCGTGTGGGGCTGGATGTGTGCTGGGGTTTGTTTGTCTGTTTTTGCAAGGCTGTTTTGCTATGGCCAAAGCTTTTTCAAAAGGTTAAGCGGGTGCAAAGCAAGATTTATAGGCCTCCGTGAAGACGTGAAAATTATAACAAGTCTTTCAGGTATAAAATACGTTCCAGAAATAAAGTTTCTAGATTTATTTGCTCAACTTTTAGTTGATAAACTCCATATTACTCCAAAGGGAAAAACTTCCTCTGGATTATTATGTGCACAAGGTAAGATTTACACTCGCGCAGAGGAATCATATTCGGAAAGAGATGGCAAAGCAGTTAAGTCCTTTTGAACACGACCTTTTCAGTCCAGAAGTTGACTGTCCCCTTAGAACAGTGTGAATTTTCTGCTGTCTTAGTTAAATGGAAGCAAAAGTTTTTATGGCCTCTACAGCGGCTTCAGTTGAAAAGTTTTGCATGAAAGACAGAGAGGTGAGTGCCCCAGAACTAGATTTTCTGCTGGAAAAGTTTGAGTCCTGCACAGTCCCGACGTTTTACTAGTCAGTATGCTTTTTACTGCAGAGCTCGTGTGCTCTATCGAAACTGATTCCTGGATTTTATTTTATTTTTTTTTGGAGGGGGGGAAGGCTGAGTTTTGCTTTTACATGGTCACTCGTTTTAAAACTTGCAAGACTCAAAATCAACGTACAGCCGTTTAGTGAAAAATAGCCCGCCCCAGCGCTCTACTGTTAATGAACTGAAATCATTCCACTTTCAACTCGCTCCTCAGAAATATTTTTACTTAGAGAGGACTGGCTGCTAATTGGGGTGCGCAGTTCCCTTTAATCTTTAACACAACGCTTGGAACCTACCCAGAATGAATTAAAATAAGTCTGACAAACAAGAAGTAAACAGGGCTTCCCAGTAAAACTCTTTATAATCACAGCTTGTGTGCCACCTCAAAATATTAGGTTTAGGCATTTAAGGCGTAAAGAATAAAACCCCTTTCCAAGGCCACTAATGCTCACATTTGGTACTGTTTTAGTCTTCTCTATTAGGAGTACAAAGGAGGATACAAAGGATGTATTTTGTAATACACTGTAGATGGAGTACAGATTTGCATGTTTACGTGCAATTTCTGTGCAGTAATCGTCCCCCGAACCTACGGATAAAGTATGTGTAATTCCTCTGAAAACAGACTGCAGAAGAGTAACAGATCGTTGTCAGCAGAGTTCTCTCTCCTCTTCTTTATCCTTGCTAGTAAGTCGAAAGAGCAGTGTGTGTGTGTGTGTGTGTGTGTGTGTGCGTGCGCGCGCGCGCGCGCAAGAGTGTGTACGGGAGGGAGCTCTGCCACAGAGTTTTGCAGCCTTTTAGATTTATGCATACCGAGATGGGTCGGCTTGTAGAAATTATAGCACGGAAAAGCTTTGGTTGAGTAAGCTGTAGGTCATGGTTTCATTACAGCTCAGCGACTTACAAGAAAAAAGACCCCGGACGTGGAAATGGCTCTCATAAAGCCAGTGTCATATGGCTTGTCGTGTAGAAGTAAACTGAAGCTTCACTGAACACCTACAGCTCCCGAAATCGCCGGATCCTGTTCCCACTGCAGAAACCTAATCGAGTTTGCGTGGTGGGAAGCGCCATTTACTTGTTTGTTTGCTTGTTTGTTCTATTTATAGACATTTCTGCCGAGCTCATCCCCGGAGCATCTGCATGCCCACTGGTGTGAGATCTGATTTCCTAGGCGAAGCTCCATCCTTATTCAGCAGCAGTGTTTTGGAAAAGTCTGCTAAAGAAAGAGTGAACTCGATCCATGCCGTGTGCAGCCTTCAGTGCTCCTGTTAGAGACCCAAGTGTGGTTTTCTTTCCCTCAGTATGCTTCCACACAGGACGGCAAAACAATTAAACCAGCCTAAAAGCCACCCGAAGTTACAATGACGAGGTGAAATGCTCTGTGTTTGTCAAAGGATTTCAGAAAACAGGTGAAGAATTAAAATAGGAATTAATGCCCTGCTTATCGCATGTAAATGAAATATTTAATCTGCCATTTCCTCTCTTATGTGTGCTCGAACACCTCCAAAAGTTCTTTGAACAAATATTTAGTTTCCAAGCTATAAATTCGTCTTATGCAAAGAGAAAGCTTTTAGGATCTCCAGTTTAAACTCGTTCTTACTGCTTGTTGTGGTGCTGAGAATTATCAAACTGGTCAGCTTACCTTTCCCAGGAATGGTAATTAAAAGAGAACTTGGGGAGAGGGGATAAAAGGAAGAATAATAGCATTCAAAAAAATGTGAGCTCACCAGGTGTGACTAGCATCCTTACTGGTTCATTTATTTTTTCACTTAACTCCTGTTCTTCTGCCCAATACCCCTACAGCAGCTCTGTTTTTAGAGCAACTCTGCAGCATTTTAAGAGCCTTTAATAATGTCACTCTGAGAAAGAAAAACAGAGAAGTGAAATTGTTAAGGAGTGAAGCTGCTAAGGTATTCCCTAGTCTGGCAGAGGAGTTGTCTAAAACAAGAGCTGCTTCATCATGTTCTCTCCTGAGATGTGAGGAAAGCACTCGGGGACTGACTGGTCTTTTTGAACACTGGGTTGAGATGAGATGGGGTGGGAAAGGGAGAGGAGAAGGAGGATCCTTCTGAAAAACTTCCCTGGAGGTAAGCTCTCCCCTCTTCCAGGGAGGAGGAAGCTGGCCATGGTGACGGTGAATTAGTGGCACTTGACAGGCAGGTGGGGGCCCCTTGCGAGCCACAGGCTTTAGGTGGGGGGTGGAGGAGGCAGCAGGAACCTTTTCCAGTGGCTCTACACTACTTAGACAGCATTTATGGACGGATAAAGCTGAACACTGGACAGGACTCCCTGAAGGAAAAGAACCTTTCAGTGGAGCCATCAACCTGTCATCACTGCAGTAAAGGTGTAACACACAGGAGTGCTGGTAAGAGCCCAGGGTTTATTTCCTGGTCCTGTCACATGACATGGGGCCAGGGTTACCAAAGGTTACCCCCTCACATGGAAAGGATCAGTGGCCATCCAGCCCAGCAGCTGCTTCTCCTTTCTCCTGTCTCATTTTGTATTTTAACTCATTCCCGTGTCTTTAAAAAAATGCAAAGCCAACAACCATGTTCAGCTACAAACCCATATAGGCAATGAATAACACATTTGTGTACAGCCCTGAAGCACCAGCCAGGTAAAAGCTAAAGGCTTGAACACCCTCTTGCACCTGCCTTATGTCCCTGGAAGAGTTCCTTTTCCCAGCTGGTGGAGACATACCAGAGGGTCCTATCACTGCACTGCARTGTTTTTCCAAACAAGCTGCTTGCTGTCTTCCAAGACAGTCCCTCTGCAATGATCTGTTTGCCCAATAATATGAAATCTGCTGGTTGGCCTCTGGGTTTTGTGGTGTCATATCTTCACAAGCATGACACAGCGAAACCAGCATCAGGACTTTTGTGAGAAAGTTAGACACAGTCTTTGGTTGTATCATTCCTTGCTATACAATTCCTTGCCACATGAGAGATGCAAGCTCTATTACAGCCTCCAAGTCAGTGTGTATGGACATAATGGGAGCCAAGACAAGGAAGACTTGGAATCAAGGACATGGAATGGAAGTAACCAGAGACTACAGAATTAACAAGAAAGCTGTTTTCCACAAAAAGTTCATTGCAATAGCTTTGGTGTAGTTTCCTCCAGACAGACACTTGTCAGACAACACTGTCCTACTCAGGATATTGGTGTAGCTAAATGGCTTTCTATGAAGCCTTGCAATAAAATGTGCACCAGAACATAAGAGAGTGCAAAGCATTTGTTATAGAACTTGGAGGTTTATATTACTTTTATAGAGGGTTTGGGGTATATTTTAGATTTATTTAGTGCTCACAGAGCCAAGCAGTGGCATTGCAGACAGAAAATATTTGCCACTTCTGAAGAGCTGAAACCATGGCTGAGTTCTTTGATTCAGCTTCCCACCCATCTGTACTAAACACCGGAGCAAGGGTGGCCAGGAGCAGGATTGCCCCTACTCCTGAATGGGCCCGACACACCACACAGATCAGAGTACAGATCCTGACTGGTTTTGTCCAGGCTGATAGCAGAGGGCCTCTAGGCATTGCTCCAGTGGCAAGGAAGTGTTAGGGGTAGGGAATCCCTTAATCGTACCTCTTTATCATTATTATTATTATTATCAACCCTCCTTAGCACTGTAAGCAGGGAGCAGACCTCAATTTGTGAAGTGCTGAGAAAGCAGAGAACACAAAGATATTCCCTGCCCCAGAGAGTTTACCAGGAAAATGGAGGATAAGGGATGATGAATGAACATTGGAAAGAGCTAAGAAACACAAGATAGTAGCAGCTTACCTGACCAGCATCTGCCCTGGGAGATAGGAGACAGGCAGCTTTGAATAGAGCTGGCAACAAACAACCTTTTTTTTTGTGAAAAAAATCTTAAACAAACACATTAATTTTACTGTGTTTGGGGATTTTCCTTCTTTTTTTGAGAGAGGGAAAGGGTTACTCCCTCACATGGTCAGCTTACCTTATGGTCAAAATGGGGAGAAAGAAAATGTGACACAAAAATAGAAGTGTGAGAGAAAAACATGAAGCTTGTAACAAAAAAAAAAATACTGTTTTTCTTGCAGTCAAAATCTGTTCTAATCAAAACTGGGTTATTTCCACTTCAGATGTTAAACAGCAGCTGTATAATGCCTGGGATGCCCCTAAGCAGATGAATTGGATTACAAGGTAGATTTGTCCCTTTTCCAAAGAGAGACTTGCAGAGGAGTACTGTAAAGTGATCCTAATGAATAGGGTAAGGGGATGGCTGGCTCTTATCTTATTACCACAAAATAATAATATGAACAACAAGGGTATTGTTCCTCTGTAAAATACTATTGGCAATAATATTCAAAATTTTCTTTACTGTAGGAAAACAGCTAACTGGTCACTAATTCAATCATTGCCATGAAGTAACTAATATTACCCTTATTTTACAGGCAGGGAAGTGGAGTCGGAAAGATTAGGGTTTGCCCAAGGCCACAGAGCCAGCAGTCAGGCAGGAAGAAAACTCCAGATTTCCTGACTCCCACTCTCCTCCTAAATTCATCATCCACACTCCAATGACTTCTAAACAGTGTTTTCTAAGATAAAAAAGATAAAAAATCTCTCTTCAACTGCCCCGAAGTTCCGCCCAAAATCCCCCTGCTCTCCTGTGGAATCAAGCACTGCTGGAATGTGATTTAGCATGTTTTGGACCGGTTCTATAATGCCTTGCACAACGGGACACAAAGTTTTAGTGCCATTTAAATACAGTCCTAACACTATACCTGACCAGTCTTTGATGTCTGAATTAACCAAACAGTCTACCTGGGAGAGCTGCAATGTGAGACAGTGTGAGTCAGAAACGGTGAGAGAACAAGGCTGTAAGAGCATGTATAACATCCAAGACAATTTACTGTGGAGGATTCAGGCCTTTCCTACAACAAAAAGACTTTTCACTTCAACTAATGTTTTGCCTGTGCATCAAATTGCATAGGCTAAACAACAAGCAAAGGTTGGTTAAGCTATTCAATAGGTAATGTACCCATTCTTGAGCCATCATAAACCCAGCATATTGATTTGTCTCTATCTGATTAAAAATCTTTTTTTACAAAAATGAGCCGCTTAAGCTGGACTAAGAGTATCCGCACAACACAGCATTTCACTGAGAGCTGTGATTGATGATTTATCTTGGATTTAGCTGATGTAGCTGAAGAAGTTACTGCTGCTGGCTCCAGCTGTAAAGCAGGGGTGTCTGCTCCTCAGCCATGGTGTCTGGTGTGTTAATTTAAACTGAAATCATGTTAGGTTAATTAATAACAGTAACTGTGAATGAAGCAGCTGAAGGTAGACATCTCTTCTGCCCTGTCAGCAAAGCTGTCAGGGCTCAGGAATCAGAGACTCTAATTAATGTGTGTTCCAGCAGTGGTTTCTATAAACCTATTTTCCATTTCATTGCAGTGGACTAAGAGGTGCCATTCCCATCAGTTGTGCTGTCATAGCTGTGAGGTGGTAACTTACAACTGAGTACATCATCATTGCTTAAGTTGTCTGTCAGGCACACTGGGGGTGACCTGGTCTTCCCTGCTCAGATGAGGTCTACTTGATTTCAAAAGAAATTAGTTTTAACTCTTTATATCCAATCTCTATGCAGAGTTGAAGTGCACAGGGCTGTGGTTTAAGCTGGAAATCTATGCAGAGACTTACAGGCCTCCTTCATTTCAGCTGAGTTCTGTTTGATCGCATTTAGATTAGATTAATTTGGTGCAAACCAAAACAAGACACTCGTGCTACAATAGGAAATTATTGGAAGGGTTGCGCTGTGTTAATGAACATCTACTTTTGAAAGCTCATGCAAATTAAGATAGGATCTGAGTTTAAAATACAGTGGCCCTCCCTGAGTACCTCCATATTTGAACATTCCTGCTCTGAACAAGATCTTGTGTTCTTCCTGACTTGGCTGGGAAGGAGGGTTTGTCTAACCAAGAAATTCACCCAGGCTGAGATGGGGTGTGGATCTGAGATGGAGCAGCAAGTCCTGCATGGTTCTTCATAAGCATTTCCATGTGTGAACAAGTCTTTAGCCTCCAGTCACAGACTTCATCAAGAATAGCTCTGTACGTTGAGTTGTATCACCCAAGCTCTACAGATTACAAATTACTCTGTGAACTTGCCAGGTTCATAGGTTAGAGCTGCCTTCTCTGTCATGTTGTACGTAGGCACCTGAAACTTAGCATTCTGGTGCCATTTTACCTGCAACATGCTAAAAGGTGTCAGTTATCCCAATAGCTTACTGCTGTTTTGACTGTGAAGTATACTGATCATAAGACTTGCCTTGATTCACTTCTACCGTACCAAGGGTATGCCAAGCCTTCCAGGCAGGTGGCAGAGAAAGAGAGAGAAGGCGTAATCTTTTAATTGGTGCATCCAGAAATACATGCAAATGCAAGTGCTCAGGAAACCCCAGTTGTTGGGTGTCAGCAGGAGATTTCTGCTCCTTAGGAAGGGTTTCTTACTAGTGTGAAGGCTTAACGTTGTGGAGAATATGGTCTATGGGCAGCACATCTGCTTTTCATATAGTGCTGGTTCCTTTCACCAACACTGGAGCCAGAAGCTCACAGGCACTTGGCTGAATGGCTCCCTTCTCCCTCCTGGCCAGCTTTTCCAGTTCTTTTGGTTCATGGTTGTCCTGCTTGGAGATATCCTACCAGACACTTCATACTTTGCTGAAAACCCAAGTGCCCATCATGTGGAAGGACCACTGGCCTCACAGAATGGCCTGGAAAACACCATATTTTCATTGGGAACATCCTTAGCTCATCCATATGCTCCCGGCTCAGAAGAGAGGCTTCTGGTCCAGACTGTTTTTACGGAGACATATGTAATTCTCCTTCTATCTGCTGGAAGGTTTCCTCCCCCACTCACTGCCTTCTTTGGAGTTTACCCTATGGAGTTGTCTCACAGAGACATCTCTTGTGGGGGAGGTGGAGACCTGCTCTCTCTAAACATTGTACTATCATCAGCAAAACACTTGGCAAGCATGGAGCTTGGGAGGAGAGAAGAGAATGGACTAACATCGCTGTATAGACAATCTGAGAATTTCCTTCTGCTCAAAGAGCTGTCGGGTTTAGGACACTTCTTTCGTGATTCCTGTCATCATCTCCACTTGCATTTATTTCCTTTAAGTTAGATGATGTCTAGATTGGGCCTTAACTTTTGGAAAACTCAGATTCTTTGGCCCTCCCAGCAGCTGCTCTTCCACTGTCTGATTTTCATGCTGATGTATCCATTCGATTTCATCCTAATCCACACAAAGTTCAGGTTTCTTAGCACTGGGAGAGTTTTGACCCAGCAGGCACCAGAGTGGTTATTATATGGGATTAATGCATCTGCCATGCAAAGATTCTTTCAAGACTATTCAGTTTTGGGGTTTGTTCCCCCCCCCCTTTTACAGTGTGCACTATATCATATTTTAAGCCTTCTTTGGCAAGACGGTGTGTGTTTGTGCTTGTGTGTGACTGTGCGTCTAACCCCTAACATGAGTGCCATCAGTTAAGGGGTTGGTTTACAAACCCACATTTCCAAAGCTTTGGAAATCTGCATGGATCTTGCACGGATTTGGCACTGAAACCTCTAAGAGCAGCCAGAAATCAAGTCCTCTCTGCTCCCACCCTTTTTATTTCTGTGAATGAATATGTAAGAGACCTATAAATCTAAAACTGTGCAGGCATGGAGGAAATCATGAGAGTCAGTCTGGTGATATTACCGCGGGGAGCTGTGAAATCACCGAGGATTTATACAAGTATACACGGCGATGTTGTCATTAAAAAAAAAAAAAAAAAAAAAACGAAATGGGAAGATGGCTGTTTTGCTCTGTGCTGCGTGTGGCGGCCGCTTCTGACACATGGTTTCGGTACCTCCCCTCCGTGCTCTGCTGGGAACCGTCAACCCGGCGGCAGAAAATTTTCCAGCCCCACCAGCCGTTTGGAAATCAGCCCTTTCCGGGGCAGTATCAAGCAAAACAGCTCTGGGTTGGAGTCCTTGGCATTTTGGGAGGGGCTCGCAAGGGAGGGAGGTCACTTCTGCTGCCACGTCCAAAGTCGGCTGGTCACCGAAGCCGGACCTTGCCCCAGCCCGGCTCGCCGTCGGGGCTCCTAAGGCCGGTGAACCCCGGCTGCCTGCCCAGGGCTACTACCCTAGCTTAAAGGGAATGGCATCTTCACAGGATTCGTCATATTTATAGGATCGGGGATTATCTTGTCTCCACTGGTGTTGCTCGGGGCCCGACGGGGGCAATATGGCCCGGGGGCAGCCAGCTACGTCCTCCCCTGCGCCTTGGCTGCTGTCGGTGCCCCGGGTCGGGACTGGCGAGTGGAGGAGCTCCAGCAGCAGCCCGATGCGAGGGGGACAGGGGTTAAGGACAAAGATTTCGACCTACCCTTCTCTACCCCAAGGCCACCGCGGAGCTGGCCCGCTCCCACCTCTTGCAAGAGGGTGCCCTAGTAGTGGATGACGCCCCTATTTCAAAGCCCCCCCCCCGGCTCCCCAGAGCTCTGCCCGGGATGAGGGGGCCGGTTTGATGCTGTGAGCTCGCCTTCTCCCTCCCGGCTCGGGCTCGCAGCGCTGAGGGGCCGGCGACGCTCCCTTCAGCCCAGACCCGCCCGCCGGAGCCGCTTTCCCAGGGCGCTCCGTGCCGGAGCCCGCTGGGAAACCACTGCGGGGGCCTAGCTGCACCCTCTGCCTGCGGCCCCGCCGGTTTCGGGGTGCGTGGGGGGAGATCTGAACTGTCGCACTGGGAGGGGAGTGAAATAATAGTCTCCACGCAATTAAAAATACCCTCTCTCCCTTACGTCTGGTGTCTCCTCTCCCCCTGCTCTCCCCCGGAGCGGCTGCACTGCAGGACACGGTTTGCAGCCCGCTCTGGGTGGAGCTCCTTGCTGCTGACAGTCAGATGGTGTTTGTGGTTTGAACTTCCCAGCGCAAAACCCAGGCGTGTTTGGCCACCCAAGAAATGGCAAACCACGAGCCCCCAATCTGGCAGGGCTCTGCCTTCGCAGCCCCGGAGCTCGCTCCTTCCCCTGCGCTGCGGGGTGTTCGGGAGTGCCCGCTCTCGGCTTTATCCCGCTCCCATCGTTATCCCGCTCCCAGTGCCTCTCGAGCACCCAACCTGGGCGCCACGAAACGTTTTTCTTTTCGCAGCGACTCATCCCACTTCTTTCCGAGGGGCGAGGACTTTTTTTTTTCCCCCCAGGAAACACGCCGATTCCATGGAATAGGTTGGGCTTTTGCTGCAGTGATTGAAATCAAGCATGTTCAGAAAGCAGAACCAACCCAATGAGATTTTTGTTTTCGTCTCCACGAAGCGCTGAGCTGCGAAGGGAGAGATGCGAGCAGGGAGAAGCTGCGAGGTGCCTTTGCGAAGCAGGGCTCCTCGTGAACCGCTGCGGACCTCAGGCGTCCCGAGGGCCCGTCAGCCCGCTGCCATGCGAAAGAGAGCGACAACGTGTTTAAGGTGTGCGTGCCTCCCCTGGGCTTTCTGGAGACCCGCTCGCCGGGAGGGACCGCGGCGAGGTCCAAGCATTAGCCTGGGCTAGCAACAAAAAATGGGAAAACAGGCATATCCTTGTACCAAACGAGAAAGCATCAGCACATGGAGTGTTTTCCACATGCTTTGTTTTGTTTTTTTACTGCTGGTTGGCAGCAAGACTAAAAGCATTCAAAACGGGTTTTGTGGACTGGAGATGAAAACCTCCTACAGGTTGCCATGTACCGACAGTAGGAGGCATGTGCTGGCGCATCGATGTAGTCTTTCCGGATCTGGGGAGAGTTTTCGAAAGGGGATTATAATCGGAGAGGAAGGGCGGGAAAGTTATGTCTATGCCCATATACGCCAAAAATGTGTGTGTACATACATACATACATACATACATATATATATATATGTGTATATATATGAGAGAGGATATTGTATATGACAGACACCACGGATCTAAAAGGGTAGTGCAGTTAATGTCTCAGAAGAAGATGAACCCGATTAAAGCACAGGGGCATATTTATTTCGATGTATTCAGGCTCCGCACATCTAAACCCTCTGCCGCCCATGGAAACGTTCAGTTTGCAGTGTCCTGCCGAGAGCCCTCCCGTGCGGAACAGGCACAGGAGAGCGTGGCAGGGAGAAACACACGGCTTCAGCCAAGCTGGTGCCATGTGCAGCGAATTTCCCCAAGTACCACCCCAGCGGGACCTGTTGGAGTTCGTTGCCTGCGGGTTTTGCCCGCAGCAGTGACTTCCCTCCACAGACATGTTTCCAACAGTTTTAAGTTGGCCTGGGCAAAATATTCCTGACCTCGAGGAAGGATGGTGATGATGATGATAACGATGCTGACGATGTCACCTCCACACCGAGTTAGCTCCGAGGCGGGGAAGATGTGCCCTCGGGGTTGGGAGGCGCCGGGCGGTGCCGGTGCTGCCCGCGGTGCCGCCGTGCCCGCACCCGCGGCCGGGCCATCCCGGAGCCGGCCGGCTCCGCGGGCGCCGCCGGGGATGCGGCCCGCCGGGGATGCGGCCCGCCGGCTCCCTCTCCCGCATGCTGCCCAGGGAAAAAAAATGGGGGGGGGAGGAAGGAAAGGGCGAGCCGGCTGACTTGGCTCCTTTCATCTCTGCGGCCCATCAGCAGTGGGGGGCGCAAGAAGACAGCAGTTAGTGCAGGACCGCAGTGATCCCAGCGAGGGACCGCGGGCTGGGAGGGAGGGATTGGGGGGGATGCTGCTATTGGCGCTGGAGGAGGAGGGATGCGGCTGGAGGGACGGGAGGGGGCCGTGGCCGAGCCGAGCCGGTTGAGGAAGGCAGGTACCCGTTCCTCGGCCGGACCCCCGGCATCCAGATCTCCCTGGATCCTCTTCCCTGGATCTTCCTTGTCTCTTTTGTTGATGCTGCTTGCCTGGGGCTTCGCGACTAGCTCCTGGGAGATCCGTCCTCACATGTGTGTACTCCAAGCCATCAGGGAAATAGATCCATCTAGCATGCATAAGGCATTCACGGGCAAACCCTGGTGCCAGCAGTTAGCCCTGTCTGTGTGCCATGACTTCCCTCCGGCACAGACTATCTGCTGCAGCCTTCATGCTATTAGCCCTGCCTTGCGCAGTACTTTCCTTCCTGAGAAACAAGCCCTTGTCTTTCTCTGCCAGGGTTTCCTAATATTTGCTCATTTCCTCTTTCAGAAATAGCAAATACTCAGGCACTCTGGCTTTGCTTCTGACATTATATTTTCTCATGCCTATTTTCAGGCAGCAAAACAGGCAATTGCATGAATGTGTCCAGATTTCTCTTCCCACACAATGCTGATATGCTCCCGATTTCCAGAAGAAATACGGCTGTCTATCAGCTGCAGGTTTCCACAAACCCTCCCTGAGACCGCAGCGCTCTCTCTGCATCCCAGCCTTCCCGCACAGCCACTCGGTGCCTGGTGCTCTGGGCAGGAGCTCCAGCTCGGCCTTGGAGAAACAAGTGTACAAGTGGTGAGGACAAATGCTTTTCACTCATTGCCTATGCAATCTGCTCGCTGAGTCTGGGAGACACTTGGTCAAAATTGGGTTCATCTAGGGATCACTTGGGAGGCCAGTTTCTTCTGTTCAGTCCCTCCTGGAAAGCAGGAGCCCTGACAGACAGGCCTTACCTGGTGAAGACCCTTGCTATACCTTGACAGAGTGTTAAGGCTCGACAGGGAAGAAAGGAGAGCATACATGAGGGTGAGATTCAGCATTGCTGTTACTCATGTTTCAAGGGGTTAATACAGGTGTGAGGGGTAATTCAGTAGTGAGGGGTAATTCATACTCCTTTATCCTTTCACTATTTCAGGCCCTCGATGACTGAAAAATTCAGCTGCAGTGTTAATAAGAAAGCATTGATAAGAAATAGAGATAAGACCAAAAGCCAGTCAGGAGTTCAAGGAAAACCCCTAGGTTCTTCCTAAGTAAGACTAAACCATGGAGAAAAAAACATGAGCATGAATTAATTTGCTTCAAGAGATTCTTTTTGCCCTGGTGTGATTTTTTTAGACAAACTCCCAGAAGGCAGGAAGTTATTTGTAGGTTGAATTCAGTGCCCTCTCACAGAAGCACATCACCTGCGCTGAAAGTTGCCTATTCCCCTGCTTTCCCTTTGTTTATTATTTCATAGGCCCCTTAGTCACCTGAGACACGTCATTGTGTGGAGTGTCCAGAGCTGACCTCTGAGCATGCAGAGGGAAAAAAAGGATGGTGGGAGAGGGATCCTCATCATCTCAGTTGGTTGTGTTGTCCGTGTTGCTTGGTGCAGACTCTCTGCTGTTCCATGATCACCTGGGCTACCTCTCACCCTTGTCGCTGGCCAGAGGACCACGGCCTAGCCAAGCGGGAAGGTGGTAGTAGTGAGGAAGCACCAGGGAGCCAGCCCCAGGGTGCAAACCCTGGGCAGCAGTGCTGAAGCCCTTGGCCATTCCTTAAGGAGTGAGGACAGAGTTTTTTACTTTTGTGGGATAAACCCAGCCTGGGGATAAGCTTCCTCATCCCTGAGGTCATATGCAGAGGTCTTGCCCCCAAAATAAACAAGGCAACCAAACCTGCTGTAAGGACAAACCACAGACATCTAATGATGCCATCTCAGCCTGTCTAGCTGTAGCCAAAATTCCCTGGAGGTGGGACTGGGGGTTTAGGAGTTAAGTTTTGAATCTTGATAGCCAAAATTGGGTAGCCTCTCCTACAACATGGCCTCACAGCTCTATACCTGAGTTTTTCTGTGTGTTTGATTGGGGAAAGTTTGAATGAGGCAGAGATGGACACAAACTGAACAAGACTTGTGCATCAGCATGACCACTTTCCTAGGACATGCAATCTCGGTGTGGAACAGGGTAATTGTCATTGAGGTGCCCATGCTGGGTTGCTGTGTTTTCTTTATTTTACTTTTATATTGCTTGTTTCACATATAATCTTCCCTTCCACCTCTCCTCAAGCAGAGTCTCTTTACACATGTCTGTAGCTTGTTCACATGAGGTTGTATTTGCTCCTATTTGAATTGAAGGGAAAACTGCCCTTCACTACGAGAGGAGCAGAACTGGGTTTCCAATGCAAGATACTCAATTCTGGCACTTCAAGAAGTGCTTGAACAACTACTCCCCAAGCTGAGAAACGTCCCTCAGAAGATCCTGTACCCCGTGGATGCCCGTATCTCCAAAGGAAACTTCCATAGGGATTTCTCACCCCCTTCCTGGGGGCGGGGGGAGATGATGAGAAATCTCTATGGAGATCCCCTGCTGGGATCCAATATATGAGCTGGGACTTTTGCATCCATTTTTTCCCACTCAGATGGGGATTCAACTCCCAGTGTCAATCCCGATGCTCTGAACCACAGGTATGCCTCTCTCCAGGCTTCCAGGAAGTTCACGTAAAAATAGGTTCGACCCCGTGAGAATATCGAGATTTGGCCTATGAGGAGCAGAACCAGGCCTAAAAAAAGGCAGTACGGCTAGAAAGCCAAAGGCTGCAAGGAGACGCAGACAGCTGCTGGCTCTGACCATGAGCTGCTTGTTTACAACAGGCGCAAATGGCACTGTGCATTGCAAACACCTCTTCTTTCATCCGTTTCCTTCTGGGAAGAGCAAGGAGACGGTCTGTCTCTCACAGAGCGGGGCTTGTCAGACTGGCAGCGGTGGGGAGGCGCCGGGTGTCCGCGCTGGGGCAGCCGGCGCGGGGCTCCGCGGGGCTCCGCGGCTCCCCGGGAGAAACGCGGCCGCGGCCCCGCGCATCGCGGCTCCTCCTGCGCTGCCGGTTTGTTTCCATAAAGCGTGACACGGAGTTTCATCAGACGGAGCGGTGACACGTGTTGGGGAGGGTGGGTTTTTTTTTGTTTGTTTGTTTTGTTTTACCCCTCTAGGTTAATTCCAGGAGGTGAAACCGCTGGTCCCTTCTGTGGGAGGGGGAAGAGGGAAGGGTCGAAACGCAAAGGGAAGAAAAGAGGCAGGTTGAGATACAGGAGGAAAACACAGGCAAAATACCAGACGCCGTTGCACATCTGAAGCAGAATATCAAATGCGGTGAAAGGCTGCTTTTGCCAGTGGTATTCCTACAAATTTCTCTTGGTGATATTCCGTCCCTCTGAAACGACCTTCTTTCGGGCAACTTTAGGCACCTAAAAACAGGGGGTTGCACCTCTGAAAACCCTCTGTGTTTCTACTTGTTTCTGTCAGAGATGCTCAGGCGCACCAGGGCACAGACGATGCAGGAAATCGCAGTAGGGTTTCACGGAGATGCGCAGCGTGGAGGGCTGTGAACGTGAATTATTGTTAAATGAAATGTAAGGGAAAAAAGCGTCGTCGTAAGCACCACTGAAATACTGTTGATTTCCATTTACCTGTCCTTTACACCGAATTAAATTAACACTATAAATACTCTGCTGCTTTAAAATCAGTGAGCTTATCACGCAGGTCGTGTTTTTACTACTCATTTTAACATAAAAGGTTGCCGCAGTTTTTCGGATCTCGAAGACTCTGGAAGCTATGGCAATTAAAATCGAAAACCCAAATACCTGCATGGTTTACTCACTGAAATCGGTAAAGAACCAGATATAGTTTCCACGGCCAAACTTGCACTCAATATCCTAGGAGCAGGATCGAGCCCTAGTATTTCACGTTTTGATTTAACAAGCCAAATATCTCCAGAGCCTTCTGCAACGGCAGAAAAGAGCTGCTTTCGGCAGCCAACAGGTAAAAAAATAAAGGATAGGCAGATGCCCTCCATAGAGAAGTTGGAATCCGATATTTAGAGCTGCACAGAGACTGATACGTGTCCTGGATCGGATCCTGTAAATACCCTTACATGCTCTCCTAGACACATCCCCCTCACAGGTCTGTTCTCTCTCTCTCCCTAACGCCACTTACGTGTTATTTGCTGTCATTGTATCAGCTTGTCTTTACACCCTAGAATAATGCGCCCATTATTCTCTTCTTTCCAAGTTTCCACCTCTAACCATGTCGTAAAAAATAGCCTTAATAAAACAGTGATAATTACGCCATTATTGTTAACACTACCCATTAAAAATTTAAAAATAGGCTTTCTGGTTTTGTCACCCATTTGCACCGCATATCACTTATTTCGGCACTTAAATCGTCGCATGATATGTTAAAACTTTCTTCCCTTTTTAAAGACGGCGAGACTTACGTTTTAGGTAAACTGGAGGAGCATCATTAGTTCGCAGTCAAAACTGGAGAGTATCGGTCAAAAGTTATTGACTCCCTGCTGTCCGGCGAAGAAAAATTAATATCCTGCGGGTACAAAGTGTGTGATGTGCTTTTCCTTCTAGAAATTTAGGACTTTAAAGGGAAACGTTTGATTTATGAGTATATCACTCTAACAATATTTTAATGCCCCACTATTATTTCCTAGTCTCGGGAAAGGCGTGTGTTTCGTTTGCTTTCTGTACACGGGGCACCTTCAGCAGCGGTAAAACTGAAATCGGCATATTACCCTTTTGAACGCTGTAGCCCTTGTATCCCCTCGGCCGTATATCAGCAAAGAAAGCTGTAAACTCGAAGGAATAAATCAGTTTGAAAAGTTTTAAGAATAGTTGTGACATCCTGGCTGTGACCAACAGAGCAAGGGAGACTTAATAGGTTTTAAATCTCGGTCTGGAACATGCAGGGAAAAAAACAAAACAAAACAAAACCGGAGAAATACACTTTCCAATCTGCTTGGAAATTAATCCCAAATGAGGGAGTCGCCTTCCAAATAGGACTTGACAGATCTGTGGGAAACACTAGACAGAGAGCAGAGAGCCGAACCCTGCATTCCCCGCGAATCCAACCTCCCATCCACGCCGGGGAGGGAGAAGGACGGATGCTCATCGCAGAGCTCTGCTATACCACAGAGCTGGCGACGTAAAACGGGTTATTCACCGTGAGACTTCGACTTACTAGGGAATGTAAAATAAATGCAGTGTAGGGTCCCGTATATTATTCTCAGCTAAATTAACGCCAAAACTTTATTTGAGTTTAACAGTTTTTTTCCACTCAGGCCCTTAACTCCCTGTGTTTACTCTTGGCAAATAGCTGTGTTTGTTTGTTTGTTTGTTTGTGTGTGTGTGTGTGTGTGTGTGTGTGTGTTTGTATGTGTGTGTATTCCAGTCTGTGTTGCTGCAGGCTGAGACCGTCCGTGAATGGCATCATCTTTTAACAAAACCTCCAAATCGAGGTACATGAAGGGTGAGATCCTGGTGGGAAGGGATTAAGAATGGGGAGAGGAAGGAGGGAGTAGCGGCTCGTAAAGGAAAATGATAAAGCTGGTGGGGATCGGCTAGCACAGTCCACGGGAACCATCTTCAGGGGCTCCAGTCTGCAAGGAAGGATTTCCCACAAACTTCCCTGCAGCCTTGCTCCTAGCCCGCCCGGGAGCGTGTCCTCCTATTCCGAATTCAGCTCCCGGTTACTGTTTTATTTGGAGAGAGACACGCTTACGGAGGAAATCTCTCTCCTTGCCGCCTCAAAACTGGTAGCCATGGGGAAAAAAAAAAAAAAAAATCCTGCGCCACAGCCACAGCCAGCCCCCTGCGACGTGGCTGCCTTGTCGAGCTAGGGGGGAGCCTGGAGGTGACTTTCCCCGTGGGGCTTAGGCTGCAACGGGCCTCGGGGGGGGCCAAGCCTTCACCCCCGGCGGGACAAGAAACCAGCCCCGAGCAAAGCGTGGCGAGGGTGCCGCCAGCCGTGGGCAGCGGCCAGCGGCGAGCCGCGGGCACAGACCCCCCGCCTCGCCTTGCCGCGGGCGCACCGCACCGCGCCGCGCCGCCGGGCCCTGCACTTACCTTGCCCCGGGAGCGGAGGCACCAGCGCCAGGAGCAGGAGCAGCCGCAGCGGCCGGGCGCCACCGAGGTTGTCCATCGGCCGCNGGCTCTGCGCCTCCAGCCCGAGCCCCGCGGGAGCGGGCAGCGGGGCCGCTGCCCGCCTTCCCCGTCCACCCACCGGCCCAGCAGCCGGGGCCTGATCCTGCCCTCCGCCCCCCAGCGCGGGGAGGCCTCCCGGGCTGCCCCGGCCCCGCTCCGCGCAGGCCCCCCGGGGGCAGCGGCTCGCCCTGCCCGAGGAGCGGAGCCCGGGGCGGCGGGTCCTCGTCCAGGAGGGAAGGGCAGGGGCGTAGAGGCTGGCAAGGGGAAGGAGGGGAAGGGAATTCAGCAATGAGTTTTCGAGAAACAGGCGAGCTTCTGTGCAGTGCGCGCCCCACACGTGTGAGGAAAAGCCGCGCAGTCCTTGGGCTCCAGTGTGTTTGTGCCTGGCGCGTGTGTGCATGTAAACAGGCATGCATATCTACGCGGAGAGAAAGAGACATCTGTGGCGGTAGCCCTGCAAAAATTCCGATTTCCCCTCCCCCCCCCMAAAAAAATTATGCTGATTGCTGTGAACACGTTTTTATCCCCGCATCGAGCGGACCGGGAAGCCCGTTTGTTTGTCTTTTTGCTTGTTTCCCTGCACCGCCGCCGTCCTCAAACACCGTCTTGCTCGCAGGGCTCTAAAGAAAATCCCAGCGTGTTTCCTATTGCGCTGCCCGCTCCCCACCAAAGCAACGTCACCTCAAATATGCCAGTAAATTCCTTACCGGGTCGGAAACGTAATTGGTCAAATGTTTTCTGTAACCTGACTAGCCAATAACGCTCTTAGAAAAATTTAGAACAATCTAGTTACGACAGATGGTGAAAATGACTTGGCACTACACGTTTGAGTCAATATTAAGTATAGATGAGACACTTCCCGCACTCAAAATACACCGAAGAGACTACATGTGAGACTATATTTACGGTATAAGGTCTCTTATTTTCAGACAAGTGCTGTCCAAATGGTTGCCCTTGTCATTTCTATTTTAACAACATCTGCTAGTTGGCATAAGCTGTGGCCTTGATAGCTTGAATATCTCTGAGCCTGACTTATTGGCAGACCTTCTTCTGGCAGTTTTTTCCTCCTGAAAGCAGATAATATGTTATGCAAAACAATAAATTAAAATGAAGAAAGGGAAGGAGACAGGAAAACCTTCTTAGAAGCTCAAGAATCATCCAACAAATGGAAACTGTGGAGGAAGAGATAAATGATGAACAGCGGATAGCCGGAATATCTACAGTTACGAAAAGTAAAGTAGTATTATCTTTTCAGTCGTAAAACGCAATAAAGTAACCGCGATTCCAAATGGTAACCAAGCGTTTTAATCTCAGTCAATATAAAGCAAATAACAATTATACGAATAGGAACCCATATGGAACCAGAACAAAAAGTCAAGGCTATTTCTACATTCAAAGGTTAGCAGCGCATTTCCTTATCCTCAAGTTTGCAAAGGATTCTTAAAACCTTATATATGCAGTTATGCGGAAGCTGATTGCCAGCAATAAATAATGCATCGAGGGAAGAGGCTTGAATAAGTATCTTCTCACTTCCAAGATGCAGCTAGGGATCTTCGCCTCAATTTTACATCAAGGTTGTGCCTTAAAGCAGTCAAAAGGCTACTTAATTGTCAAGCAAGACTTCCCCCTGCGGAACTCTATCCGCATGTTGCAATCTCTTTGCAGCTCAACTCCATATGCGTCTCTTTTTCACAGTTCCCTCTCCATCTCGGGCTCCTACACCTGGTGCATCACGCATTTAGCCCATTAGCTCCGGCTCTTCCTTTCATCTTCCCCATGGCAGACGTTTCTATTTATCCACTGGCAATCAATGTGTGGCGTCACCAGTGGTACTGTAATGACGACTACACCACTGAGGATGACAGCTTAGAAAGAAGAGGGCAATGGTGATCCCTCCCAGAGCAGCACAGCACAGTGTAGCGCTCGCATCACAAGGTCACCCTATCTCACCGCCTGCTCCTCTGCTTTGGCAGGAGAGGGCTGCTGGGTTTGCACAAGGCTGGGGCGGGAGTGGGAGGGAGGGGGGGGGAAGAGATCGGGATTTTTTTCCCCCCTCCCTTAAGCAAAGCCACAATGGAAACCAGGAAGGAGATGGCGATGTTTCTGGAAGGGACACAACTTGGCGCTCTAGTTGGCAAGAGGGTGCCTAATTTGTCCGAAGCAGTGGGGAGCCCCGCTCAAGAGCCACAGGAGAAGATGATCCATCGGAACTGCCTCAGCCCCAGACCTGGCCCCTTGTCGTCCCGGGAGAGAGGAGGAGGAGGAGGAGGAGGTGGCGGAGGCGAAGAAGAAGAGGAGGTCGAGGTGCTGCCAGGGACAGGGACGGTGGCGGAGAGCCGCTCGGCGGCGGCAGCACTGCTCTCGGCCGGACAGCAGCCCCCCGCCCCGGAGCCCCCTTCCAGCAAAGGGCAGCAGAGCAGCTCGGACACCGAGTCGGATTTCTATGAGGAAATCGAGGTGAGCTGCACCCCGGACTGCGCCACGGGGAGCGCCGAGTACCAGCACAGCAAAGGTACCCAACTCCTTCCCGTGCCTTGAGCCCCCTCCTCCCTCCCGGACTCGGGTGCCGGCACTCGGGGGGGGTCTGCTGGCGGGGGTCTTCCCCACTTCAGCTGAGAAAGAGGCAGTGAAGTCGGGGTGGGGGGGCTGATTTCGTTTCCTGCTTGATTTTTCGGCCCCTCAGCTCCCTGCAATGGGGAGGCTTGTCTGGGAGTCAGAGGACACGACATCAGGCAGTCCCCCGCGTTCCCCCCAGGCTTCCCAGCGTGTGTGCATCAGGTCTGCAGCTTGTCCTGTAGGACCCCCCTTGGCCTAGACCACTACCCACTCCCCCCCCCCCCCCCCTGATCTCTTTTTAATTTTTTTATTCTTTCCCAATCCCTGGACAGTGCATGCCCCAGGAAATCCCTTCCGATCCTCCCCACCAGCGGGGTTCTGTGTGTGAAGGGGGGGGGGGAGCAAGATCAAACGGGTTTTCTGGCCGAGAGCTGTTTGTGGTTTTGCAGGGTGAAATGTGCCCGGGCGAGTGCGGAAGCGGCCATAAAGACCGTAAAATTGCTCGCCGACTCCTGCCTGCCCAAAATGCAATGGCGAGGTCCTTGTTTGCACGTTGGGTTTAAAAAAAAAGGAAAAAAAAAAGAAAGAAAAAAAGAGGAGAGATCCAAATTACCTTGTCACTTCTATGTCTCGGTGGCGCCAGCTCGGAAGTGGTCCCAATGAATTAATTGCCTTTGGTCTCGGGCACAGTGAGGGAGAGTTGCATTTAAAAGCAAACGCAGAGGCCAGTCCCCCTATCCCCCCTGCCCCCACTCGTATTCCCACCTTACCAGCCGGGCAGAGCTCCCCCCAGACCCCAAAACAACCCGCTTCTTCCCCCTCCCCACGCCTCCATCACTTAAAAGAGAAGCCGGGGAACACGGACAGCGCTGTCTGTTGTCTCTCTTCCCCCAGAGCCTCGTTGAAATTACAACATCCCGGGCTTTCGAGACTGAGGGGAGAGTCCCCGCGGCCTGACCTCCCTGCGGAGGGAGCAGGGTGCCTCCCCCCCCCTCCCGGCCGCAGGAAGGGGCTGCGGAGCCCCGCGGCCCGGGCGCACCTGCGCGTCCGCGCTGCGCAGGACCGGGATGCTGCGGCGGCCGCCGCCGGCTCCACAATGCGGGGAGCGAGCGGGGCATCCGAGCAGACGCTCCCAGGGCGGTGTGCGCGCGCGCGCGCGTGTGTGTGTGTGTGTGTGCGTGGTTGGGGGGGGTACCTTCCAGCCAGAGTGCATACACACCAGCTGAACCCTTTCCCGGTGCTGCACCCCCTTCTTTGTACCCCCTCCTGGTTATCTGCCCAGCATCCTCAGCCCTGGGAGCGGCAGAGAAAAGGCAAGGTGTGTGKGGGGGAATCGATGGCGGGGCGGGCGGGGAGCACGGCTCGGTGCCCGCCTGCCCGCGAGCGTGTGTCACGCGTGTGTCTCTGCTCCGGGTCCCCTGCGCAGGGCCGTGCTCCGAGGCGCTGGCCGGCAGCCCCAGCGGCGGCGGGGAGCACCCCAAGGGCGGCGGAGGCAGCGGCGGCGCCCAGGGCACGCTGGCTTGCAGCGCCAGCGACCAGATGCGCCGCTACCGCACCGCCTTCACCCGCGAGCAGATCGCCCGGCTGGAGAAGGAGTTTTACCGGGAGAACTACGTGTCCAGGCCCCGGAGATGTGAACTGGCAGCTGCTCTAAATCTGCCAGAAACCACCATCAAGGTACACACAGCTCGGACATGTTTCCAATTAGCACGATATAAATCTATATGGCCAAACTTCCTTTCAAAACTCGGGAAAGCACTTCGGCAGCACAACCCTCCCTCTCCCCTCTCCCCCCCCCGCCCCTTTCCTGGCCCTGCCTGCACCCTGCAGCAAGCAGCAGTGCGGGAGAGGCTCCCAGAGCCATCCCAGCCAGCGCCGCTAATCCGGCCTCTCTGTACCAGATTATTTTTAATCCTCCCTTCAGTCCAGTACAAAACTCGTTCAGTTCTTGGGGGAGGGAAGAGGAAGCAGCTCCTGATCCCGTTTCCCCTCGCTTTGTTTTGTCTTAAAAAAAAAAAGTAAATAATCATAATAATGCCAGGTAATTCTGCCTGCAAGAAGGTAGGAAGGAGGCATAGCTGCTGGGCTTGCCTGGAGCCTTGGGACCTGGAGAGTTCAACAGGACAAGCCTTAGGAGGAAGAAAGGGAAAAAGCGCTAAAAAAAGCTGCCACAATGGGTCTCTCTGTAGATTTATGGTGACCTAAATGATCCCTCTGTACTTGATGACAACTCTTCCCGTGAGCGAGAGCTTCTCGTTCTGGCCTCTGCGCTCGGCCAGAAGGAGCCCCGACCTCCCCCCGCCAGCAGACCCGCGGCCGCCGGCGCTGCGAGGGCGGAGGCGCGTGCGCAGGGCGGCCCGGGCCCGCGGAGGGTGCGCGGCCCGGCGCGCAGCGGTGACGGCTCTCCCCGCTCTCTCCCCCAGGTCTGGTTCCAGAACCGCAGGATGAAGGACAAGCGGCAGCGCCTGGCCATGACCTGGCCTCACCCCGCAGACCCGGCGTTTTATACCTACATGATGAGCCACGCCGCGGCCACCGGCAACCTGCCCTACCCTTTCCCGTCCCACCTGCCCCTTCCCTACTACTCCCACATGGGCATCGGAGCCACCTCGGCCTCTGCTGCCGCTCCTTTCAGTACCCCGCTGCGGCCGCTGGATACCTTTAGGGTCCTGTCCCACCCGTACCCGCGACCAGAACTGCTGTGCGCCTTCCGACACCCGTCCCTCTACCCCGCCCCGGCGCACGGACTCAGCGGCGCCGGAGGCAACGCCTGCTCCTGCCTGGCTTGCCACAGCAGCCAGTCCAACGGGCTGGCGCAGAGACCCTCCGGCTCAGACTTTACCTGTTCAGCCACAACCAGGACTGACTCTTTCCTCACTTTCACGCCCTCTGTGCTGAGCAAAGCCACCTCAGTTTCCATGGACCAGCGAGAAGAAGTACCTTTAACAAGATAAACGTTAATCTCAGGTTTATTAAAAATACGCCTTTCCTGGGCTCGCTTCGAGTTAATGTACCTACATCCGATGTTTATTTAATAGTGTTCTCTCCCCAGAAATGGACACCTAYGAAAAAAAAAGAGACTAAAAATAGCTCAGTCTTACAAGGATTTACATTCCAAGGGGGAAAGAAAAGAGAATAAAAAAAATGACAAGTGATTTATCTCTAAGAAGGTTTTCAGGCACAGACGAGAAACAAAAAACCAAACCGAATGAAATACACTTCAATAACCCATAGAAATGAGCTGGGACTTTATTTTCCACAGATAGACTTCCTACCAAGGGCTGGGACTTCTGCAGATCACAACAACAAACCTTATGCACAAACCTACAAGACTGAGAAAGAAAATCTGAAATACTTGAAAGAAACATTATCCTGACAACGAAATGGCTTGTGCACATGAAGAAAGCAAAGATGTGATCTACCAGAGTGTTCAGAAAATAAAAACAACGAGCAAACAGCAAAAACAAAAGGTTTCTGGATTGCAGCTCAACAGTATTACCCAGTTATTTCTATAGAGAAAAATAATGCTTTACCATAAAGAAAAACTGACATTCTGTACATTACTTTCGTGATTTAATCGCATTCTTTACTATCTCGTTGGCTCCTCCTTCGTTTTGAGCAGAAATCCAGCATTTTGTCTCCTCTTTCATCCCGACTTTTGTTTTTCAGAGGCAGACTGGAATTGGCAGGGAAAAATACGAGCTCCTGCCTCTTTATGGGTCAGAGCTATTTGTCCTTTAAATAACAATGTCTTATTATTTCAGTCGCTGAAATGTGCACACACTGACGAAATTAGCAAGTGATGTATATGTAAGGAGGATTTTTGAATATAGAATGTATAATGTTGTCTGAGCAGAGACCCTGTGCCAAACGTTAACAAGCCGCCAAGGGAAGAGATTAGGTGACAGGGAGCAGAACTCCTTCAGACAATCACTAGTCTGCAAATTGGAGCAAAGGCGATTTCCCTTCCTTTGTACTTCAGCCTTTAGTTCTCTCACTGACTTTTCTCTGCTGCGTTTTTTTTTTTTTTTTAATTCAAGTGTTGGGTTTTGTGTTTCCTTCCCCACCTCTAATCTTTGCATTTGTATATGTCCTTCACACTAGTCGCCCTTCTTTCTTGGGGATAATTTCTTCCAGTAGCCCTCCCCCCCCCCTCCTTTTCCCTTCAGGTATTTCGGAAGGAGGTAGCACTATTACTTTTTCGTGGATTTCTGCCCGTGTGGAGCACAGCCGTCAATCTAAAATTTAAAAAAACAAACACAGACACCGGACTGGGCTACTGGGCTAGTAATTTCTTCCAAAACCGAAATTGTTTATTTGACTCTATTTTTAAATAGCCCAAAGAATACACTGTTACAATTTGTTACCATGTCGCAATAAAAATTATAACAACAATAACAATAACAATAATAACGACAGGCATTTTAACAACGCATCACCCACATTTTACTGTGCTTGATTCAAAAAAAAAAAAAAGTAAAAATGTTGCTTAAGACGAATTTCACCTTCGTCTAGTTTCTCATAGTTACAGTTCAACAAGCAGGAAAATAAATGCTGGGCAGAACAAAGACGTGTTGACACCTCCGCTATCTGCTTTGTGCTAAATTACTAAGGACCTTCGAGTTTATTGTCACACAGGAGACTTTTTGTCTCTAGGACAGAGAGCGAATAGTAGCGTCTCCTTAGAGTGGATGGAAAGCAGGCAAGAGACACGGGCGTGCCAGGATATATTTTTTCAATCAAAATTTGTTTATTAGGGCTTTAAAAAAACTGATCCAAAGTCACCATCTTTAAATAATTAAGGGCAGATTGTTCCGCCCTTTCTGAATGAGATGTCCTCATGGACATGGAAACTGATGATCCATTTTGGACACTCACAAATAGATTCTTTCGCCCCCTTGGAAAAAAACAGTTGTAAACAGCATCCAAGGGCAGCGCTAAACAAATCCGACCTTTCCAGCGTCCCCCCCCCCCCGTACTTTATGTTTTAGCAGACACGAGAAGAACCAGTCCAACAAAAAAGGAGTGAAGGAGCGACCGCCTGGTGCAAAGCCCCTGGCGACGCCGGGGAGCGGGAGCACCGAGGGGGCCCGGGGCAGCTGAGCGCTGCGCGGTAAAGCCGGGGGAGGGATCCTGGCTGGCCCCGACCCCCTCCCGGAGAGGCGGGGGCACCGCCGGGCCGCGATGGCAGGGCAGGGGCCGGCCAGTGCTGCCTGCGGCGGGCAGCGCGCCGCCGGCCGCGGGGCCACCTCGCCTGCGTACGGACCGCGGCGTCAATTTGCACTTGCAAATGCAGCAGTTTCGAAATGCAATCCTGTAAGGCTAAATCGCCTAGCACGCAGGAGCAGGGCACTATATGTATATTACAAATACATATGCCTATTTTATATATAGATAGATAGGGGTGTGTGTGTGTGTGTGCGTGTGTATTTAACCCCCTCTGTTCCACTTCCATCTGCCAAGGGGACATCCCCGTCAGTAGGTGAGCAGCAGGGAGGTAGAGGCAGGAGTGTGGGACACGGGCTGCCCAGGGCCGGCGCGATGCGCAACACCGCCCTCTGCTCCGTGCAGCGTTTGCCTTCTTCCTAACTCCGGCTCTCGGAGGAGGCTGCGGCAAAGGCGGGTTGTGAATTTCTCTGTGGCTCGGTCACAGGGCAGAGATTGCCTGCGACAGGTAAATAGGCTCCGGGTCGCAGTAATGCCAGGAGTATTTTCAGTTAATAGGGGAGGGAAAATGAGGTGTCTGGAGCAATATTGGAAAGTACAAGATCGATGATCCGTCCTCGTGTCCAATCAGCAGCCTTTAATTGACTGTATTTTCTAGGTAATTGAGCCGCTGTGCTCCTAAATTGAAGTGGAAGATATAACAATACATCTGACTGGGAGGAATCACTCATTACTTCATAATGAAATTTTCCTTTTGCTACGCGGGGCCGGTGCGGCTGAGGCGCTCGCCGCCGGTGGCGGCCGCCCGGGGCGGGGTGAGGGGCGCAGTCCCCACGCAGGACGCCAGCTCCCGGGCACGCGTGGGGGATTGCCAGGGGCCAGAGCACGCACAGGGCACCGAGCCTGCGGCTGGGCTCTGGCTCTGACCCCAAGCCATCGCCCGAAGCGGGGCAGGTTTCCCTCGCCTCGCCCTGGCCGGGCTCAGACGCCGGGAGGAGGGCAGGTGAGGGGCGGCAGCGGCGGCCCTGGAGCCGTGCCACGCAGGGCGGAGGTGCTCTTGCTGCCACGCAGAGCGATGCCCTTGCTGCTGCAGTGCCCGAGCACGGCCCCGGCGCCCGCCCGCCGCCCCCCGGCCGCGTCGGGGCTGCTTTCGGGGTACCCCATGTGCTACAGGGCTCTGCTGCCCAGCCAGCCAAATTCAACTCCGAAAGGCCTTCCCCGCCTTGTTAGCATTTGATTGATTGCCTTATTAAAGCGTGTTCTTGTAAGTGTGACCGAGCTGATTGCACTGAATATGTTTGGGATAATGCTCATTTTAAACAACTGAATAATAATAATACTAATAAAAAAGGGACCAGAAGAGGAGGAAGATGAGCTCTAGAGCACGGGTTAAGCCTAAACGATCCCGGGGAGCTGTGTTCCAACTCGCGCATTAAATTGCTCCGTTACTATCAAATCACTCAGCTCTTTTCGGCTCTACGCAGACCACCTTTGTTGTGTTTTATGTGTCACCTTCTGTATCATTAAGTGAGATAGCACCGAGACTGCCGCTTACTTTCCCCTCTCAGGCTATACGTTTTTATTAAGGTTGTATGATTAAACTGGATCGGATCTGCTTTCCCAGCACTATTCTTTACTCCAGCGTCCAAATCATTAGAAAATCGGCTGTCCGTATTTCACGTTTTCTGCTTGGTTATTAGGTCGTTTTCCAGCACCTGCAGAAAGGCATGCTGCTCCTTTCGCTTTTTGCTTGTGTATCTGAAGGTTCTTTTTGTTTTCTGTTATTCTCCTGCGCGCCTGGGTACCTTGTTTTACTGCTGAGTTTAGCCCCAGAAAACACCCTCCACCATATGTCACCCCAAGGCCCACTGTTCTGCCACTTACAACAGTGTCAACCTGGGGTAAAACCAACGTCAAGATGAGTTGGAGTCTCGCTAACATGAATGGCTTCATTTACGCGCATCAAGTTCCTAGATGGGTGTAAGGGGAGGAAGGGAGGTGAGTCCCATGTCCTTTTGCTGCATCCGTCACACTTGAGCCCTTCATTTGTTGCCTGCTCCCTCCAGACCTCTTGCTGGTTGCTTCTGCGAGCCGGGCAGGGTCCCATCGCCGCTCCGCACYCTCGGGAGCGCTCAGCCCCGCGAGCGCGGATTGCTGCGGCCGGGGAGGGCAGCGCCTCCCGGGGTGGCAATGGGCTCAGGGGGGGCGATTAGGGCAGATCCGGCCAGAATAGGTCTCTGTCTTTGACAAGTTTTTTTTTTCTTTCTTTTTTCTTTTATTTTTAGTAGGGGGGTGAAAAGATCGCTAGTTCAGGATCTTCAAACAAGAAAACATGTAGATCACAACCTCTGGCCTCTAATTCACCGCCTTTTTTTGTTTTAASAGTTAAAGTGAATGTACCTACGACCAAGCACGTAGCGCACGTTTACAATAATATTTACAAAATCTATTTTAAAGAATCACCATCGGTGTATTGCATGCACATATACACACAAAGTAAACACACAAAGCGATTTTCCCTGCTGCCCTCTCTGCGAAGAAGTGCCTGGGACTTCAGAGACAGAAATTGCCACTTAAGAACATCACACGAAAGTATTAAGTAATTATTTAAAAGAAGGCTGTTTAGAAAAATATTTGTATTTATTGCAGCTGCTCGATTGGCCTCGTTAAAGCTGGAGAGCATTTAAATTGTGTTACAGTCTCATTTAAATCCAGTTTCGTTCCAGCAGGCTGCAGAGCCTGAATAGAACCAATCACTCCATAATGATGATGAATGAGAAATTAATTCAGATACAAGCAAGACAATTTAGGCCTTCATCTGTTTAAATAGCCTTCCAAGATTATTCGCAATTGCAGGTCACAGATTTAATCAATTGTCCAATCTTGTGAAAGTCATATCCTTGCATCTTCATCGAGATTATTTATAGCGCGGCGAAGACCAGTGAAAGGTATACGCTCTTAACAGGAACAATTACTTAAAGGGAAGCGTTTGCAAAATGAAAAACAAATGCCTCCGTGGGCAGTAAATGATCAAACGCGTTCTCGCTCTCCCGGCACATCCTCCCCGGTCTGAGGACGGGAACCTCTTGATGGAAGGGAAACGGAGCTGTAGTTAGAATAAAAAAATAGACAACTGCTAAACTCTAGTTCTGTCGCATCAGCTGTTACTCTCTTTATTGAAACCATCAGCGCAAGCTATTGCTCCTTTACGGACTACCCAGAGCCACCTCCACGCGGGCTCTGCGGAGCTTTATTTTACTCCTGAGGGCGATGCCAACAGAAAACAGACATTTTAAAAAGCAGCTTTCAAATAAACAGGAGCGCACAAACCGTGCTGCTGCTCRGCTTGGAGATCCCGGCCCCGGCTGCAGGGTGGACTGTCCCTTTCTGCCTGTGTCTGCCCTTTCGCCACCGCGGGGCTTTCAAGATTTATTAAAAACAAACCAACAAAAAAAGCAGAAATTTATAAGGAAACAGACAAGCCGGCAGCGTGCGCAGGCGGCTCTCTAACACCCCGATCCTGCCTGCACCGCTTCTGTGTATCAGCAAGCCGAGCCTGCCACATTACAAACCTTCGCCGCGGGCCGGGGGGAGCCACGGCGTGTTGCCCATTTCTGCCATCGGCCGGGGGCAGCAGCCACCTCCCTAAAAAAGAAACCGATAGAGACTCTGCGCCTCTCCTGCAAACGCCGCCTCTCCTCTTCGCCTTGGGCGAGCTGCGCCTGGAAAACCCTGAGATCACGATTAACGCAGGGCTAATTAAACCTCTTCGGAAGTTGTAGCAGGTCATTTGGTAATCGGGAGAATTGTTGCATTTCTCGGACTCGGGAAGCAGGGGAGAGGCTGGGTTTATTCGTCAGGGTCCCAATGTAGCTGCAACTCTCTCCTCCTCCTCCTCCTCACCTCTTCTCCAAACACAAACCTATTTACCTCAAGCCTTAAAAATCCCTCGGCCCCGAGAAGCGCTGTCTGGAAGGGCCGCGCCAAGCTCCGGCCCAGCCCGGAGAGGTGGCGGCGCCCAGAGAAACACCTGCTTCCCGGAGGCGGCTCGGCCTCACGCACGGGGCAGCGAGCCCGGAGGACGCGCCCGAGCGCGGCCGGGGCAGGGCCCGGCCCCTTCCCCTTCCCCGGCGCCGGCTCTCGGCGCCCGCGCAGCCCCGGGCCCTGCCGTCGCCCTGGGGGCCGCGAGGGTTTGGCCTCCCCGCCGGGAGGGGTGGGCGCCTCGGGACTGGGCTGCCCACGGAGAGGGGGTTTCCCGGGTGGGAGCGTGCGCGCGTGTGTGAGTGCGTGTGTCCCTGCTCCCTCCCGCCCGACACGGGAAAACTGGTGCAACGCTGGCGGCTAAAACAAAAGCCTGACTACAGGACTCCCGAAGCTCCGAGGATCCAATCTCAGGAGCGGACTTTGATGTGTTGCTGTCCAGTTAGTGCCTTTAATTGGCGTCCTCTGGGACAGGCAACCCAGGAGCGGGGACGGCGAGCGCTCTGCCAGCACCCCCTGCCCGCTCGCAAGGTAGCAAATAAATAACCGGGCGGCGCGGCACGGATCCTGCGGCCCCGGGGGCGGGCGGGGAGCCGGGGCGCCGCCGCCGCGGCCTCGCCGGCCCCAGGGCACCTGCCCGGGACCTCGCTGGGGCTCCGCACCCGCGGCCCCGCTGCCGCCGGCCGGGGACGGCGCCCCGCGTACTTCAGCGTTTGCACCGGCCCATGCGATCAGGTTCCTCCTTCGCTCCGGATGGTGGCTGATCAACGTGGAAACGACACTGTTTAAAACATACCGCACGTCCCTTCCAATTTGGCTAATGAAGGTCGTCTGTTAAGCGTAATTTTAGAGGTTAAAGGAGGCTGACTGCAGATTTAAATATGGTTGATAAAACGTTTTATTTAAATGACACGTACTGTACATATAGATCCCATTACAGCGGTCTAGATTTACCTTGGGGGAGGAAGAAGCAAAACAAATAAACAGGCAGGGAGGAAAGAACACTACCAATTTATTTCCAATTAAAAATGCTCGGTCGAAAAATAAATTGTTCGCTTCATCTATCAAACGTATAAAATACATTTCTGAGATCACAAGTCATCCTAAAAGAGAGAGAGAAAGAAGGCGGAAAAAGTTCTTTCTTGTCAAGAACCCTCAAAAGGGGCGTGCTAGAAAAAACGAAAGGAATAAAAGACAGCTGTCACTGTAAACTCATCCTGTCGCAATTTTTTTCCCCCCTCTCTTTTTCCTCCTCATTTTCCCTCCGGGTAGCCCTACAATGCTTTAAGAGAAATTCACCTGAAGCCAGAGGTAGATGAGATTTTTGATTAATAAGGAAATAAACTTGGCAGAACGGAAAGCGATACTGACTTCTCAAAACCGATTTTAATGGAGAAGTCTCTGGGGAAGGTAGTYAGTGCGAGGCTGACTCTGGAGCCATAAATCCCTAGTACCCGGGCACATCTCGAAACTCTGTCAGAGGACTTTTTGCGGGAAAGCATCTCTGAATCGATATTTGTAAGTTGAACCGTTTTATTTGCTCTTCTGCAATCGCTTTTTCAGCATTAAAATGTTGTCATTTTGCCACGTTCTTCTCGAGAAGCAATAAAGTGTTACCTTAGGGGCACCATTTTTGTCTGATCCCCAGAAGCTAAGACCCAGATGTGTGTCATGTGTTGACACCAAAAGTCACAGCCTGAAAATGCTGCTCCCCCACTTCATGGAAAGACTCTAMTTTGCACCAGGGTGAGTGCACTCAATTTCTCTTCCAGAACAAAAGACCCTAAGTGTCTGATCGGCCAGTTCTCCCAATAGCTTGATTTCACCCTGCTAAATTTTCATTACAAAACTTTCACACTTTCCACCTTGGTTGCTTGGGACCAAACCCTGAAGGTCCTACCTCAATTCAAAATGCATTTTTCCCTCCTTAGGGGAGGTTTGTGCACTGCTACTGCACTGCAGGATCCAAGACGAATTACAGAGCAAATAAAGCAACTATTATTACTAGATCCACACGATTAATATGTGGCCTTGTGCTCCCATAGACTATGAATCACTCCTGTGAATGAAGCACGATTATTTTAATGTTTAAATCAAGCCCGTGCACTTTAGAGAGGGAAGTTCTCTCTAATTTGGAAATATTGAGTCATAGGTTCCAAAATCACTTTCCACAAGTGACATGATGCAAAGTAAAATTTAATCTGAAACCAAAAGGTCTGATTTACTAAACCTTCAGGCAGAAAAGAGCACAGACTTGCCCACTTTGACAACTACAAGTTAAGCAGAAAATCATATGGAAAAGGAAAAAAAAAAAGAAAAAGAGAGAAAAAACTAGCTTTGTCAGTGTTTATATTCCCCTCACAGCCAGCCAAAGTATGGACCAGGATCTATTCCATAGGCAGAAGCTCACTCAGCCAGTTGACAGAGATTTGTGTGGCTTCAAATGATGTTCCTAGCACATTCCTTGTTCAGTGGCAATGTGGATYTGGAGGCATGGACAAGCCCAAGTGTCTTAGCTGTTCTCAGCTGGRAGCACTTTGTGCTGTCCATTAACACTTGCTCACAAGGTAGAAGAACATAAGAGTACATGATCCCATAACCCTCCCTCTGTTTTGGCTTTCAGAGCTTCCTATCTGAAAGTCTGTATGTCGTCTTGGTCACCAAGGCAGTTTTTCTCAGCACAGCTGTACAACAGTACCAAGCATCGCTGTTGGTAACAAGGCATTTACTCCAATGTCAGTTTAGCCCACTCAGTCTAAGCTAATGTTAGGCCATGASGCCAGGTCCTCCAAGAGAAAAGGCAGTAACACCACAAATTACAGTTTCCTATTTTTGATGTCAGCAGGGCAGTCTGCACACAGCCTATGACACACCTACCCGTTTTTGTATTATAATGTATTCCAGTTGCTCTCCAGTTGCCCAGGGACTGTGCCCAAGCATTTCTAAGCTAATAGTGCAAGACAGATAGGAAAAAGGGCAACATCGCCTCCATTTTCAGGTGTTGCTCCACAGATGAAAAGCCACATTCACCAGTGCCACATTTGGTGTGTGACCTCTCATGACAGACCTGGATGCAGGAATCAGAGACATTCATACTAACTCTGCTGATCTCCCTGGTGTTGTCCACAGTATGAGTAACACAGTCAGAACTGCCCAAATCACCATCACCTGGCCCAACTCAAATCACATTTAACTCCACACAAGGGCAGTCACCTGGATTTTGGAGCCAGTGATCATCAGCAATATCGCACATTTTCTGCATATCCGGAATGTCATGTGTTTCCTGCATCTAATGCAAATTTTGTGCTTGGATACTTCGTCTTGAGTGCCAGCCTCCCTCCTTTCTCCCACAAGAAAGATATGCCGAGCTCTGATTTTATGCTTCTCAATACCCAGGTAGGCAGTTAGGGTGAAATTTCTACACCATGATGCATTGCTTTGTAACACCGTATCATTTGCATAAAACTCAACCAAGAGCCTAATAGCCCCAATCATTTTTTATACAGAGACATAATTCACACAGAGGTTTCTCCTGGAAAAACTGTTGTAAATTGAGCATCTGTGTGTGTATTGTTTCAGTTTTTCATACACCACTTCAGGAAGGGGTGTTATTTGCATCACGTCTACTGCAATCACCCATACCAGTAAGAAAGAGAGTTACTGTTAACCCCTCATATTGACACCCTTTAATTAAGTCTCCAAGAAGAACTTATTTTCAAGACTCATTAAAAGTTGCTTTACAAATTGGTAGTTTAACAACAGAAGAACCTACTAGCTTGATTGGTACATCATAGACCATTAGATTTCTCCCAGTTATTTTTAACTGAGCTCAATATCATGCATTTGACAGCAAAAGTCTTTTGAAAAAGGTGCCTGATTTCTTCTGACATAGCTCATGGAGAATCATGGTAGTATATGCCAGCTGTAATTCACCATCACTGGAAAAAGCAAACAGAATAGCCCAGATGTAGATAAATGAATAAAAAGAAAAAAACCCAAACACCACAGTGCCTTATTTCTAATAAAAATTTTCCAGCCATTTATCCTTCTGTTCTTCTCTGTTAAATTACTGAACTTTTATTATTCCGTGTTTTTCATGAGAGAAGTTTACATGCTGCTGTAAACTACCTCTCCGTCTTTACTCTGACAACCTAAGCAAATTAAATTTGTGTGATCTGTCAATGTGAGGCACTTTCTTAAGTTATTGAACCCTTAGTGAAGCTTTTTCCTGCACCACCTCCAATTTTTCAGTCACCTTTTTTGAAGCATGGAGCCATGACTAACTATACGGTATGAGGGCATTTAATACTTGTTCCAGCAGTAGTTTGTCATTCACGTTTCATCTTTGTACTTCTTTTTAATACTTCCTGTCCAGGCAACCAAGAGTTGCAATAGCACTAATGCAGTTGTGCAGCACTGTGATGGCACCTCATGTTCCCACATTTCTCACCAGGATGTTCCTTTTCTCTGTCGCTGTCTTCTAGGACATGTTCCCCCAGTCTGTAAGGATAGCTTGCATTCCTTGTTTCTAAATGTGTAATTTTGCATTTGGCAATATTTAGAATATATTTGTTTGACAGGCCAAATTTCTCTCTAACATTTGTGCAGCTTGGCTGCAGATCTACCTTGTTACCTAGATTAACATATTTACTACAGGAAATAGAGGACTGTAGCTCCCCCGACAGCTCTGCTCTGTGCACTGTCTTCTTGTCACAGTCATGGTAATGGCAACATAGGTATGCAGGTGCTGCATACAGAGTGCGGCTTATTCAGCCTTGATGCAAATTTGGTCAGCGCTGGGTATATACATACTCCTGGCTAGCTGATTAAGGCAGAGAGTGGTGCTGAATCTGCCACTCTAGAAGTAACCCATTTCCTGATGATTTCTCTGTTGGCAACCGTTTTTTGAGATCTGTCGGTTAGCCATTCTTAATTTGCTTAAAGTACAATTTAGTGATATTGTACAATACGTTAAAATTAGAATGTCATGTGGTAACTTCCCTGACCGAAGTCTAAGGTCTAGGCTGAGAAGTTTATAAACCAGACCCATAATCTCATCAAAATAAATTATATGTGCAATGCTGAAACCTATTTTTCATAAAATTAGGTTGATTGACATAATTTACATTCCTCTCCTGAATTCTTTATTAAATRTCAGTTTTGCTTTTGTTTCCTTTTATACTGGTGTCATGCTAATCAGACCACAGATACTGGGTCACCTTCTTCACTCTTCCTGAATAGAAGCATAACATTATCTCCTCAGAAAATTCAACAGTATTCCAAGATTTATTGCAAATTAACATCAGAGTTCTCCTGAGCCACTTCTTTAAAGACTCTGCAGATTCATTGATTATTATTTCTCTATCCCATTAGGCATTGTTTAACATCATCTTTAGTTAATTATCATGTTTAAAGGACTTAATCTTCCTCTTTTGTTGAGATTACAGCACCCTGCTTTCCAAATGCAGATTAAAACATAGATTTTCCACTTCCTCCTAATATCAAATCTACTTTAAAACTTTGTCTTATTGCTCTTCTGCATGTTACCCCTGGATTTTTCCCATTGTCTTTAGCTTTCCTTATCAATTTTCTGCATTTCATAACTTCCAATGTATACTAATTGTTATATATTATGTTTCTCTCTGCATATTATACTGTGATTTTTTTTTTCTTTTTTACTTATTTGCCATCATTCCACTCTCTCTCAGGATTATTCTGCAGTTTAAAAAACTGTCCTTCATGTAGATATTGTACAATATTGCTCATATTGCATGCAATTTCCGGTCCCTAACCACCCACCAGTTTCCAGCCTAGTGATTAATTAATCATACCAAGGTCCAAAAAATAGTTTTTCCATGCTGGACACCATGCCTTTCAAGCTGGGAAACTAGCCATCATTTTTAGAAACTATCAGTGGCGGTTCACTTTTAGCTGTATAAGAAACTAGCACGCGTGCCAAGCTCAGTTTCTCCAGATGCTACTCTTTTTATTTCTAGATATCGCAGACAAATGTTTAAGAGGCAATTCAACCCATTCTCTGGCTTGGTTTGGTCATTTGTGACAGACCCCTGTCCGCATTCCTGGTCTTTGTTAGTTAGTATGTCATTCCATATGAACCTGAAAAATTTTTGTTTTGAGTTATAATTATCAAGCTGGTCTTCCCTATTTTTACTCACTGCTTTTGCTTACTGTATCTGCATAACCAGGTTATAATCTGAATCTGGTGTTCCACTCACATGACTCATCCCGCCAGGTGCTAGTAATGCTAACTATAGCTTTTCATCAGTGATAATTTCCTGTTCCTGCTCTTTGTTATCTACACACCCTACCATTGCCATGGAGGAATCTGACAGATTCCTTTCTTCATGTCCTTCGTTACAGTGGCTCAAAGTTTGTTCTGTTTATTATATCATATTTGCAGCTGGAACCATATTTGTATCTTCAGCTGTCTTCCCTGGAGTCATTGAATTAATACTCTCCTGTTTTTCTAACTAATTTCCAGCCAAGAGGACTAGCTCCACTCCCTTACCCAGGAACAAGTCACACTATTCATACAGCTTCTCTCCTTAGTAGGTGTCCAATTCTTCCACCAAAGCAAAAGTTCAGCTTCAGACCAGGAGTGAAATCTTGAGGTCACTTCAGATTTTCTGCTTTCTGCAACTTGTAAGCCTTGAAGGATCTCCAAAAGGTTCATGTGGATCTTCATCTAACCTTTCCTCTTGCTTCCTTCTCAAATCCCCAAAGTCCTTCTATAACACCCTGCCACTAGTTCCAGTGGCTATTAGAGTGAGCATTTATAAGATGATTTCACAGTCATGTCTGTTTATACAGTGTATTGACTCTCATTTTTTAACATAACCATTTGGTAACTTCCATGGCTTATTGTCTGTTTGCAACCTGACAGAGATCTGATTGTGATTTTTCAGTCTCAGCATGCTATTTTAATCCATGCTTTGGAAAGCCTAAGGAAGTAAGCATCTGTTTTAGTAAAGGATAGCTACATCCCCATGTGATCAATGGAAAAATAAGGGATTGTTGATTTCAGTTTATTTCAGATTCAGTCACTTTCTGACAGCTTTTTCATTCCCAAAAGCTTTCAGTCATCTCATGCCATTCTGTGCCACCATGGAGAGAATCTTTAGTGCAACTATTAGCAGTGATGAATTAGAAGTGATGGTACCTGGATGCATTAAAACAAATCTTAAATTGAAGGTTTTGATCTGAATTTTTATTCTAGTACTTTTCTGAATCTTTTCTCAGTTTGTCTGCACCCTCTCCAAAGTGAAGATGGTATCCTGTTAATGAACTTATAATACATACAGTTAACAAAATACCTCTGTACTTGCTCTCTCCATCTGAATTACCCCTATTAGCTACCACATCACGCTGTGAATTCATGTTCRGTGATTCTCTCTCAATCTTTCAGAGGCTTCAACCCTTTTAACCACTGGCTGCCCAACATCCACATCCTGTGAATAAGTCAAACGTGAGATCAAATGTGGGGCCATTTACCATGTGGTCCAAATAATTTAGTGAAAATGATATATCCTTAAAATTTATTTGTGTTCAAAAAATTTGCATTCTTTTCCAGCAATTATTTGTCCTCAAAATATTGATACAATTACTGAGCAGCAGTGGGTCATAGGAAGACTCCTGGAGGATCTGTGGTAAGTCACTCTCAGGTGAGGACTGCTTCTTTACTGATCTATCAGTTATCTGTTTTTCAACCCATTTAATATGTGTTACATTGATCTCATACAGTATTACATTTTTCCATCAGAATCTGGATTAAATCAAAAGGCTTTCAGAGTCTGCTAAGGAAATGCAGTTCTCTTTGACAACCAAAAGTATTATCACTTAAAAAAAAAGGTCAGATTTGTTTAACAGGACCTACTCTTCCTTAATAAAGCAAACAAAACCAATATTTTTTGGTGACAATTATTTGTGTTGCCATCTTCTCATTCTCTGTTGGTTGTATCTTACATTAGCTTTTCTATGGATCTACCTGGTATCAACTATTCTTTTTAACTTTGTTATGCTGAATCTTTTCCATGCTCTTTGAAACTGCCTTAGTATTGTAAGATTTGCTACACACTTTTAATACATTCTGGATTATTCAATGTCCCATAGCATTCTTTGAAAGGAAGTCTAGAATTCAATTCCATAGATAGCTTATCTACTCAATTTGATCATCTGCATTTGCAGACTGCTCTTCAGTCAAGCACACTTGGGACTTTTTATTCTGCTATTTCAAACTCTTCTATCTGTTAGCAGACATGCCAGAACAGCTTTGCCAAATGGACTCATTTTGATCTTGCTATCTCAAATGTGCAGAGCTCTGAATTTTAACCCTGGGCACAGCGCTTGCTGTGATTACGTTGTATTCAGCTCCAGTATCTATTTGGAATTCACTTTTTATCCATTTCTTTCCAGTGTCAGAAGCCAATCTGCTACAGACTCTACCAGTGTCGATTTAATTAAGAGGCTCAGTAAAGTACTTCGTTTCATCATCAGAGCTTCATTCACCAGCTGCATTTTCACACATGCACTTTGCTGTTGGAGACCCAGTGCCAATGCCTTTGCAAGGTGTTGATTCTCGCTAGGATTACTGCAAACAAACCTGGTCTCAACAGCATCCTTCCCCTTGCATTCTCTCTTTAAATTTGGGCATGTGTTTTCAATTGTATGCTTCATTCTTTCAGCACTTATTAGACATTTGGATTAGGAAAACATGCTTTCTGCTGTGTTTCAAATACCTTTGTGACTTCAAATTTGTCTCTTGCATTAAAGTGGCTGTGGCCTAGTTATCCTTTATTTTGTCATAGATAGTTTTATTTAGTCTGTTAGTCTGCTAACATTCATKCCACTTGGCTTTACCACACAGATCGATGACTTAATTGGTCAATCATTTCAAAAAGTAGGTAATTTCTGCAAAAGAGAATTTATTTCTTCAAAAGAATTGTTTTTTAGTTTTGCCTTCTCTTTGTTGCTTTGTGTAACTCATCATATTCCCCTTTTATTTATCCTATGCACTTTGAAAATCTGTAAGAAAACTTTTCCAGAATGATTTCTAATCATTTATTAGCTTTGCTTCCCTTCTGCTTCTGCTATCGCCTATTCAGTAACACAGTATTGCAGGCAAGAGCATACTACTGCTTTTCTCTCATGTTGTAATATTTTCAATATTATAATTTTTATAATCCTTCCTGCCCCTCACGTAAAGCTTATCTACAGGTCAAAGAAGGTACCTTAGGGTTAACTCTAGGCAGAGCTGAGGTACCTCAGCTCAAGACAAAACTTGATTCAGCAGTTGCTCAGTTCCCAAAACATTTTATTCAACTGCTGCCAGATTCCAATCACTAATCCAAAGAGGATCGAGGGAACAAGGATTAGGAGCTAGGGATCCCAAACAGCTTGGGACACTAAGCTGTACACAGTTGTCTGAATTTTTTCTAAATGAAACATTCATGCACAGGCAAAAGGGAGGTATGGTGTGGTCCAGGTGGCCCCTGATGGGGAGATGGAGCAGCRCAGCAGCCCTGTCTCAGGGTGCAGGCTCAACTGCAGGAAGGGAGGGCTCCCTGTGCACGCCCCCTCCTCTGCACTCCTGGAGGTCTCCAGAGAGAGTCCTCGTACCTAACGAAGGTCCTGGATTTGCTGCTGGAGGTCAGGGGCACTTCAGCCCACTCTGGAGCTCCTACTACCTTTTTTATAGTAGTTTTGGTATGCAATGAGCATTTGTAGCAAAACATGTGATACTCAACCTCCCTGTTCTGTCAGATGCTCGAGGCAGAATTTTCAACATTGTAGTGAGGAAGTACATGCACTGCAACTGCTCTTACACTATTCCTAGTAAATACATACTTTAGAATTCAGTCATGATCTTTTCATCCTAATCAGATTCAGTTCTGTGCAATATTCATTCATCCCCCTTGAAGAGGCATTGAGTTTGGAGGCCACTTTGTTGGGCCTAGAACAACTTTCTTCTTGTTTATGACAACATTTGCATTTGAAATGTTTTGCTTTTAATAGTCTGTCTGCAAACCTTGGCATTACACATAACAAATTCTGAAGTATTATTGACAAATGCACTAGCTTGTGGATCACCCCTGAAGCTTTCACAGGAATGGCATCAAACAATTTAAAACAAACTTGGGTAAAGTAGGACTTAAGTGCAACATCTCCCTCTGTAGACACAAGCCTTCTGTAAGGGAAATTAATGATTGTTGTTAATAGCAAGACCTAATTTATAGRAGAGCCAGCTTAAGACAATCATGAGGAAATGAGATAAATAATCAGCTGAAACAATAAAGATCAGTTGTGACATAATTGCAGAACAGCATTCAAGGGCTCAGGAGATCTAGTGCTTTTCTCTTCATTAATCAAAGTAAATATAACATTACAGATGTTACTTATTCAGAGACTGTTGTGCACGCGTATAAGCATATACAGCACGTCTCTGAGAGCAGATGCCAAATGGAATATATGTAGCTTTCCTATTGTCTTCTACATGTAGAACAGACTTTGATTTTTTTTTTATAGCAGAATTCGTAAGAACTTAAAAGTTCAGAAAAGCTGTTTTTAAGCTAATAAATAGCTTTGGTGGATACAATAAAACACAGCTTTCATGTTTTAAGTGTTGAGGAAGAACACTTGCAGTTCCCAAAATCTCCCCCAAAAGACAAATTAAAATGGAAGTGACTGCAATAACTCAATTGACTTGTAGCACTCTTGCCTGGGGAAACTCAGTAAGGTACTACCTGAAAATTATACAGTCCAGCCTGGAGACACTTAAGCAATGTAATATTTGCCTGCAGTATTAGAGTGACACTCTCATACTCATGAGTACATACTCACACCTGTTGCTAACAACTCTATGTCTTGCCTTCTCTGTGTATGTCAATAAAACTCCAAATGTGTTTCCCTCTAAAGCGGGAGTAGCTAACTGACTTCAGACTTTCCAAATAACCATCAGCTATGGCATGTCCTTGACAGATCCACCCTGCTTCCTTAAACCAGTATAGGGGGAACAGTAGCTCTCTGTATAGGCACAGCCCCTCTTCCCAGATGCCTGCATATTATTTAAGGTTTGAGCATGTATCTCTCCATACCTTGTATACCGAACTTCAGCTGGGCCTCATCACCATCCAGGCAGCTGAATTAAGAGTCTGTCTCTGCCCCCTCCTAGTTAGGAGAAGGGATCTTTAACCAGTCATGCTATAGTACYAGCTGAAAAATGCAGAAGGAACTCCACATGGGCAAAACTGACCATTTCACATTATTTTTCCCTACTTCCAAGATCCTTGTCCCAGCTCACAGCTTAAGCTCAGGAAAAATGTTCCTGTCATCCTCTTGGAAGTCAAGTTTCTGGCCTTCAGGTCAATTTTTCTTGTAGGTAGCAATAATACATATTTCCTAAGGAGCAGAGATCTGCTATGTATTCCCTTTCCCTAACTTATTTTTTCTTACTAGCGCCTTGCTGAAACATGTGGTCACTGATGTGAAACAGAAAATCTGCCAGTGCACGATGGTCTCCAGCCATATGTTTTGTTATAGGCAGGGCTAATAGCAATGCCTATTATTGTGGTTGCCTGACATTTCCCATGATATAATCCTGCTTTGAGTAACTTTTAATTTTGCTGAACTTCATAGAAATTTTCTATGCTGGGTGTACACTTCATGGTGAATTTTTTTATATATATATATATATATACTTAAGTAGAAAATAAACGGTCACTTCTAAGAAGGAGTATGGAGAAAAACATGGTGTTCTTCCCATGCTAAAAATTTCTTCTGACCTTTTATTTGGAAAAAAATAGGTCATCTCTCCCCCATCTTGAAATCTGGCAGTCTTTATTCATTTGTGGCCTTTACTCAAGGTTGTGCCTTTTATCATTCCTTTGAGACGCTCCCCAAACTTGTCGTCGTACAAGCCTTTGAAAAATAATGGCTCTCAAGAGCTCAGTAGGAGTATTTTAAGTATGACTGGGCTACAAAGCCATGCTCCGTCTTGTACCCTCAGTCTTTGACCCACTGAATCTTGACTTCTTCCTTGCACAGTGACAGAGTTTCAGCAGGACACAAGAAAGTTCCTGTAGCCCAGAATATTCCACAGCTTGGGAATTGGGACATTATTGTAAGAAGTGCGAGACGGGGGTGTAAATCTTATTAGACAGAAGGGAAGTAGAACACACACACATGTATACATACATACATACATACATATGTATATATATGGAAGTAGGCCTCCCTTTTCAGCTGAATTTTAAAATGAAAGTAGTAACAACTACTGTATTTTAGGTGGAGTCAGATCCTGTAGGTGTTGGCAAAATGCACCTACAACATTTTCCTGACTGAGTCCCTCAGTGGATGCAGGGAAAGAACAGAGTTTCTATATCCTGTTCTAGGTTAGAACTTAGATATATGATGAATTTTTCAGAGCTGCTGAATTGTGGCAGTTCTGGGATAGCAGATGCAACTGTAGGCACCTGGGAAGCTTTACAGTAAAGAAGAAAGGCACGTATGAATTTAGAAGTTGATAACTTTTCAAAAAGGCTTTTACAATTTCAGTTTTGGACCTCAGGGCCTAAACACTGCCCAACTCCTACTTCAAGATCCYGTCTTTCATTGGATTTGGCTATAAATTTCCTGAAAATTCTTTCTGTGTGGGCCTGACCCCAGATGGCTTTTCCTTTTTGTAGGCCTTTCCACTGCTCAGTCCTCTGTGACACAGAGCCATTGACTCTACTTTTCCATTGATGTCAGCTTGCATTATCTACCCTAATATAGAGTGCCAATGCCAGGTATGTGTTCCCAAAGTCATGAAGGTTCCCCTTCCTTAGCAGCAGGTTGAGCACAGCCCTCAAAGGACAAATACTCCACTCCCAGGGACGTAGACAGATGTTAGCAAGATCCACACCAGGGGATTCTTAACAAGTGTGATGGATCTCTACCATCAGCTCAGCAAGTTACAGAGACTTGTTGACAGGCACTATGAGTGGGGGCTACCAAGAACTTGGCAAAATGAGAGACCTTTGCTGGATTACAACCATGAGCCTCTCTACAGGTGGTGTGAAAATGAACACACCTGATCCAGCAGGGAGAAATACAACAGAAAAGTCCGTGAATAATTCTGTCTTCACAACAAAGATTTAAATGATGCATAGTAACTGGACCCTGAGACCATACAGTGAACAATGCAGAGAAAACAAGGTGGTAAATACCATCTCCCCAGCTCATTAACATCTTACTTGAACAAAGCAATCATTCTGCAGAAAAAACAGCACATAATCAGATAAGGAAAGGCAGAGTGAAGGCTGTACAGGTAACTTTGCTTTTACCTTTCCCTGACATCGGGTATTTGATCTTGCAACTTCAGAAATGTTTCTTTAATATACTTGAATTCTCTTAGCTTCCAAATGTTATTTTATTCTTCCTTTGTCATCTGTTGCTTCCACTTCCTATGTATTGGTTTCCATCCTCCATTGCAGTGCTGGAGCTTCTTGAGGTGAGAACCATGTTGTTAATTAGTGCGTACGTGGCATCTAGCACAGCAGGCAACTGAATCTGATCCCAAACATATTATTCACGTATCTTGTTTGGGTCACCACACATCTGCTCATGTGGTTTGTCTGGCAAAATGCATAAGTAGCTTCTGTGCAGTTAGAGACTGACTTGAAAATGTGGGGCTAGACAGAACATCAGCTCTGATGGACCAGGAGTTCAGAGACAGCCGTACCCCAGCATTGCTGCTGCTCTGAGCACTTTCAGAAAGTGGGTCCATTCAGTGCTGCATGAAAGACTGTTGCTTGTCTGAGGTTAAAGAGATAGTATGCTTGTTTACTGTGAGGAATCATAATAAAAAAGAAAAAGAAAAAAAGAAACAGGAGAAGGGACTCAGTTAAAATAATATGTGCAGTATGTGGAAACTACTAGCATGCTTCACTGCACATCATAGTGAATAAAGTATACAAATACACCTGTGACTGAGAAAACAAACAAACATACCSAAGAATCACAGCTGTGAAGATTTTGGTCTGGGGTGTGAGACTTGCTAACCTGTTTGCAAGGGAGAAATGCATTGCTAGCAATAGAGGAAGTCAAAAGAAAGAGAGGAAAAACAGAAATGTAGTCAGCTACAAAAAAAAAAAAAATCAAGATAAAGTAGTACTGTTTTCTACCATACATTATTTTGAGAACCAATGCTGAGTCTTTTATGGTCTCAATTAGGCAAGATTGGAAAGCATGTTGGTAACTAAGAGAAGGGGAAAGACACAGTAAGGTTTATGATTATTTACCACCGTGAGATATGCTGATAAGATACTGGTATGTGTTAGCACTTGTACACAAAGTCTGGAATGAAGGCCAGGACAGAACGCATTGACAGAGGGATGGCTGAGTGAGTGGGCTTCCAAGGAGAGAAGTGAAGATATAAGACGCTTAAGGTTTGGGGCAGCAGTGAGAGAAGGTGAGATCCATTTTCATGAAGGGCTGAAAGGTTCAATCCAGCACCCACTGAAGTCAGTGGAAATGTTTCCACCGACTTTCATGAGTCTCTGGATCCAGCCCAGTGATGTATGGTATAATAAACCTGGTCAGCATGAGCTGCAAGCCAAACGCACAGCAAAACACAGACAATGATGAATAAGAGTTGAGAAAAGTCCAGCAGCTCCAGGTGAGGTTTCGTTATTGGTATGTACTGCTGCCAATGTAAGGCAAGCATTTTTCCTACAATTTCTACCCAGTGTCATTTATTCAGAGGTTGGTGTGAGCATACAGCTCTTCTAGTTACTACTGAGGTATACTGACTAAATGCTGCACGTATGAGTTCTCTGATGTCGTTTTGGCTTTCACATATTGATATGGTTGTGATTTTAAACAGCGAGAGTGATGCACCTCAGCGTGAAAGGAGACTGACATCTGACTATGAAGTGATGATGTAGATATTTTCCTGATGATTATCTAATCAAACAGGAGAACTGAGAGTGTCAAATGAGTATCAGCAATTTATCAAGAGCCAGTTGTAGAAGGAAGTGTTCTCTGAATCATCAATGTGATAATTACCACTGGCATTTCCCCAAGGGGAACTGCATTTTTAATTGTTACAAATATAATCACACTTCTACAGGGAAGTGGGAACAGCATCTGTTCAAGCCCATTTCTGGAAATAGAAATGTCTAAAGTTTCCAAGTGGAAAAAGTTTTGTGATAAGAAATTATTGGGTACACCAGAATAAATATGTCATTGCAAAGGTTAACTAAAATACCAGCTACTGTAATCTAATTTCCAGAGGAAAATACACTTAATAAGGGTCTCTGGGTTAAGTCTTGGCCCTACTGTAACTGCAGCTTCCTTGGCCGGGCTGGAGCTGCCTGCATTTTGGAGGGAGCAGAGGAAGGGCTGCGTGGCCCCTCTGGGCAAGCAGGAGTCTGCCCCAACCGTTGTTGCACCAGCCCATGGTCACAGAGGACGTGGTGGTAACCCATGGACCAGCTGATTGAATAAGTGGCCTCTCCGGGCAAAACCTTACTCTCAAATGGGCAACTGGGCTCTCCTGTAACAATGACCGGTCACATCCAACAGCGTTAAGATGTTTTTTCCAAGGGACAGCTCGGAACAAAGCAACTATATTTTGCCTCTCCTCAGCTCCCCGGTACAGGCAAAAGTGCTTGTTTTCTCATATTCCCCCTTTCAATCCAGCAGCCATGAAAGTTGTGGGCTTTTTCCTGTCAGGAGGCTGGAGTGCAGGTCTTCAGAGCAGACACTAACTTTTCAGGTCATAAGGCAGGCTATCGCTTGTAGCCTGCTGAAATGAGCTGAGCCAATAATTTACTTGCCACTAAAATCTGTTCGGCGGCTACAGCATTGCCTTTGTTAATTAGTAGCAGTTGGCCTGAGGATAAGAGGTGAGTTTTGTAGGAACAAATTATGTCTTTCACCGGACCAGTTGATAAGGCTGCAATAAACTGGATTTTTTTTCAGGGCTGCAAACCCTTCTTTCAGTCAGCTGAAATAAATTTTTTAAATCGCTTAAACTRAAAATGATATCAGGTGTTTTAGCTCCTCTGGTGACATGGAAGAGCAGTACTGGTTGGGGAAAGGTATTAATCCTTCATTAATAATGTGCCCTCTTCTGTCATGCAACACCACCACCATTCTGGGGCTGCTCAGCCCCTCCATTTCCCCATCCATCTAGCGGAGTGCTGTGCCTGTCCCGGTAGCATGCAGGTCACAGACAGATCAGCTGTTTTAACTAAACTGTGATTTACAGAAAGTTGTGGTATTGATGTTCAGAGGTGTTGATTTAGCTGGCAGAGAGTCTGAACATTGGCAGATAATGCAATTTGATAAGCAATCTGTGTGATTTAGGATCCCAGCCTGTGAATTTATGAAAAAAACTGTTCAGCTAAGAACTATTTGGTTTTACTCCTTTTTCATTAAGGACCTTAGCCCTTCTTCAATTGAAATCAATGGAAATTCAGCTCTAGGTTAAGCAGACACCACTCAGTAGTCTTGACAGAGCTATGCCAATTTAGCTTGGGCTGAATTTATTTTATTAGATTACAATGCTCTCTTCCCCTTCATAGCTAAAATCAAAAGGGATGTTTCCATCCTTTGTTAAAAAAAAAAAAAAAAAGAATAGACAGAGAAAAGAATCAAATTGAAACAAAATGTAAAAATATACTGGCTGCCACTTCCTTAATTGGTTAAAAAGGGAGGAAACAGCATATTCAAAGAGCTTAAAAGAATACAATTAATTWATAACCACAGGATTTTTTAAAGTTCTTTATAAGTGAATGTAATATTGATTATAAAAAAGCATGTGCAGGATTTGCATGCATTTTTGCTCTGAATGTGCACACAATCATGGACTGTAGGTGCAAATAATTAATTGGCTATGGTTTTTGCATATCACTTTTTTACATGCATGCACCATCTTGGAAACTACACATGGAATTTAGCTGCGCATGTGAATATACAATTTTCTGAAAAAACACTTTCTCTTTTTTGGAGGTTGTGGGTTTTCGGTGCAAATAAGACAGCCTTCTGGCAAACCTGTTTTATGCTGCTGCCTAGACCCAGCTTCCTTGCACTCACGGCTGGGCCTCTGTTCAACCTTTTTTTTTCCCATGCATAGACTCAACCACGTTGTGAAGCCATATGGAGATTTTCAGCTCATTTAGTTTCTGTGACTTCGGGTTTGCCAYGGGTCTGACAATAGGCTGTGGCTTGTGCTCATGGTAGCTGGAGTTTCCAGTCCAATCACTGTACAGGTCCAGGTCTTCTTAGCTGCTAAGATCAAACACACACAGGTGAATTCATGCTGTTTTGGCCAAGGCCTGGTGCCTGTCTTAACCTTTACAGAAAAATTACAGTTTGCAAGATAAGTCTTCTAAATAAGGCCAGTATTTAAAAGTGTTCACTAGACTACTGCATTCAAAGATACACAAATGATGCTAAACCCCTGCAGTAATGCACAGTACTTATATTTTTATAGACTACTAAAAACTTGTAATATTTTCAATTATAAAAACAATTTTAGAGTGACAAAGGGTCATTAACATAATTCTTAAAAAAAAAAGAAACTGAAGAATTTGGCAAGAATTCACCTACTTCCATTTTAAAACATATTCCAACTTCAAACAACCACTTTTTCCTGGATGTCTCAAGATCTTGCTTCCAGCAAAAAGTTTGAGAGCTATGAGATCATTCTCCTACAGAAAAAAAAAGAAAAATTCACATAACACTTCATGATGTCAGGTGATTTGACTGATCACACTTGATGGGATTTGACACATCAGAGCAGTGTGATTCAKGAGCTAGGAGAGAATAAGGACTTTTTAGCGATTTGTTCCCAACTTACAATGTGACATCAGCGCTTCTTGAAAGCTAATCCAATATACAGTAGGCATCCCATTTTCTCAGGATCCATCTCCATTTATACTGTTCCAACTAATATTCCTTAGTAAGCCTTTAGACTTTGGTCTGCTTAAAATTAAAACATTTTTTTGAATTATGAACATTTATCTCTCATCAGAGAAGATAAGTGTCCCTTAGATGAGAGAAAGATTTGTGAGATCTAACAGATTTGTACAAGAGAATCATGACAGGTATTTCATAATGGAAAGAACCTGAGAAAGATAATTCTTTAGCATACAGATGAGTTTGCTACCTTAGCAGATGTTCACCTTTTAAATTAAAATTTGCTTTTAAGAGACCCTCTGAAATGTCACAGTTATCCCCATTATTAAAAGATATCTTGATTTATATTATTACAATTGTTGAAACATTCCTAAGCAATAGGTTCTGAAAGAAGTACTTTACCTACCCTGCAAGACATTTAATTAATTCCATACTTCCATTGTAGACACTGCAATTAAATAATTCTTGACTACCTCACGGAATTTTAATCATTTTCAAGAAATGAATTTGATACAAGATAGTGTCTGTGCAATTCTGCAACTGGGTCTCCCAGCTGTGCAATAAATTGCTGGGAGAAACAATTAGTGTAGAGTCATTTGTTAGAGAATGAACCAAAAATGTATCTAAAAATGCCAGTACTAAATGTGYTGACAATTAAGAGCACATTACTTAGCAAAGATGCCATGTGTTCATATGTTGCTTCAGCTACATGCATTTGATATCTAGCACCCCATTTTGTTTAAAAYGTAATTGCACATTTTCTTCAATTTTGTATCTGTGCTGAAATAAGGTGATGCCATGACATCACATTTTAGGCAGAACTTCCCACTGACTTCAGTTATCACTATAACTCTTCATTCCAAGGACAACAACATTTTAAATTAAATGTGACACAGGCCTTGCTTATTAATTTTGATTATTTTTCTCTTGCCCCCCAGAAAGTTTTATAGGGCAACAGAATGAGAAACAGAAACGACTTACAGTGAAATTGATGTTACATGAAAAGATCTCTCAAGAGAAGCAGTAGGACTGTTGTTGCCTGATCAGCCAAAAACTAGACTAGACAAAGCAATTATTAACCCCTTGCAGAGGACATTCCTACACTGGCTGGGGCTTTTAGGATGATCTACAGAAACTCAAGCCCACACAGTCTACTCAGGAGAATAGTTCATGGTGAGCCATGCCAGGTATCAATAAAAGCACCTAGAGAGACATAGAATTTCTGGATCTGGTTTTACTTTGTAGTAGCCACAAAAGACCTTTTTTGTGTCTTACACAGATAATTTGATAGTATTTAAGAATAGATTTATAGCTTACATTTTATCAGAGGTACTTGACTAACCACAAACTGACCGTTTCCCCTTAAATAAGATCTGACATAAGGAATCTCTAGAATGGAAATTACTTGTCTCTTTGAAATCCAGAGAACAGGTAGCATATCGAGAGAGAAAAGTGGTAACATTTCACTGACCGTGCTTAGTGAGATCCAACCATCTGCACACTGCTAATACGAGCATGTTCCCATGGTCCTGAGTTGAGGACAGGGACTGTCTAAAGCTGAAAATCAAGGTGAAACATAGATATTCCAAGAAGGAACAAAACAAAARCAAACTATTCATACAAAGTTTATCCAAGCCCCCATCTGTGATTCAACTTTCCAAACAGTACTATGCCAGAAATATATTCTTCAAATCAAGAAAACTATTTGTAGAGCAATAAGCTTCAAAATCTGTTGCAGTCCTTACATTTCAATCAGACCTTTTTCAAGATGATTTAATTCACTCCTTCCAGATCTGTTTTGGATAAGAATAAGTGAAAACTACTGTGACATGCACATACAACTGTTGTGCATTAATAGTATTTACTTAACAGTTAAAAAAGGCAGGGAAGAGATCTATACCAGCACTTAGGCCAAAGATGAAATCAAACAACTTCTCCTCTTTGACAATGAATTTGCCATACTTGATATGTGCCTGATGCTTTTTTTTAATAATAAATCAGGCAATGGGCTGGGAATCTGTTAAAAATGAACCAGGAGAGCACACGCTTGCAGCTCTCCTGACATAACTCTTAGGTTTATTATTTCAGGTTACATCTGGATCAAAGCTGTATTGTTCATACTGAACATGTGGCTTGTATGTTGGTCCTAACTAATTATCTGTAAATATCATGCATTTGTAGAGAACACCAAGAACATCTTCACCTGCCGTTATTCATTTATTCCATACTGCTAGCTCACACCACAGATGAGATTGTTTGGTAACATAAGCCATAAGAAAATTAAGCCAGTTCATCCCCAAATATGTTAATTTTGCCTTATTGGGGAATTATTCATTATTCATTATCAGTTATTCATTGTTTTTTAGAAGCATTCAAAACCTTTTATCATCCTAAAAGACAAGTATGCATTATTACTCTTACCTCTGCAAAGCCTGGTCTTACCAGAAATCTTGTCGGAATCAAGAATAATGTCTTGCAGCTATGTCCTTTCTCTCAGATCTTGTTTCATGATACACTTCCATTTTGGACAGTGAAGTGGCAAAGAGCGTGGTGGAGAAAAGGGCTGACTAAACTTCTTTATCTGTGCAAAAGATTTTCTAGCTAAAATGTTGACAATAGTAAAGTAACAAAAATATCTTTAGCCTCAGGCTCCCAATGACATACGCTTTCCTGGCCTCTTAATCCCCTCCAACCCACTTTATAATCCATTTTCCTACAGGGAAACCATTTTAGCCAAGATCTTTATCCCCCATATAATGGGAATTTCTTATGCTTCCTGATTTGTTTGCTGTCACCCATCCCCTTTCCACTTTACTAACTTCAACAGCGCTCATTTTTTCCTGGATTTTCTCCTATTTCGCTTTCATCATCTCCTTTGGTCAGCCCTAGTTCTCCCTTTCCCTTACACGTATGCATCATCAAGGACTTTACCCATTCCCGAAGCTTTAGCTATAACTCTCTGTGTGGGTGATCCCTGGGTGAATTGCCCTGTTGCCCAAGCTCACCTCTCTCACGACCACTCAATGTCACATGTCTCCAGAAACTCTTCCTCCTGTTCCGTTGCTAGTGCTTCTGTCTTCTGGTCATAATTCCAATGCTCTTTTCCAGTCTTCTTTGGACTCACAAACATGGTGCCAATTTAAAATCTATTTACTTCTTGCTCCACATGAAGATTTTTCTTAAACCGTTGCTTATTCTAAAATCTTCTTTTCTTCTTAATAGCTCCCAAAACTACCTGTTTTCCACTCTTTCAAGCCCTAGTTAATTTTGTGTTCAGCCTTACCAGCCGTGTGTCAGTCTTTCCCTTTTTGCTTCTCTCTGTTCTTTTTAAAATACTGCAGTGAAAGCCATCATCTTCTTCTGGGAAACCCCAGCATACAAATCCTTTCTTCTTTTTGTTGTCCATTGACTTCCTTCCATTCATCAAGCCCACTTCAAACTCCTCATGCTCCTTTACAGAGCCCCTGTTTGCATCTTYAGTCATGTTTTGTCTCATAGTCTTCTTCCCTTTACTTCTGTCATTTCAGTTCCCATTAGCAGAGAAGGACTTTACCAAGTCTTCTTTCATCTTTCCCATTTTGGGATGAGCGCTCTGACACATTTTCCAGTGCAGGGAACAAATCCTTCTTCTCCTCGTTCTCTCTCCTTGTTCACATTCTTTTTCTTTCTTTCCTTCTTTTATTTTTTTTTTAAAAGGATCATTTCTACTTTCTTTGGGTCAGCAGTCTCCAAATTCTGTCTTYCTTGGAAAACTGTCTTATGTTTTATCATGACTTTCCTTGTTGTCTTAATACTACTATTTTTTTGAAAACACTACAATAGTTTTTTCAACAATTGCAAAGTACAGTGTCATCTTATTATCAGAACAATTCAGTGGTTCCTATTTAAATAGGCTGTTATACTAATGTACGTGTTAAAATAAAAACATTTTGAAATGGTTGCGTTTAAATCTGACAAAATTTTCCTTTAGTTTTTGTTACATTTTACAATAGTTTTCTATGATGTCTTGCTAATAAAATGCTTCATTTTTTAGTTGTGTAAGCTTAAGTCTCTTTATTACAGAAAATATTAAGAACTGATTTGATTATGATCTATAAATGGGGACAGGTATTTTAATAGAAGAGATTTCTTCAGACTATCAGACATGGCAACATTTAAAATCTGGAAGCTGAATATAGAGAAATTAAGATAGGAAGTAAGATTCTGTTTTTTAGGAAGGAACATAATTAACTATTAGAATAACTTTCTTAGGTATGCAATGAATTCTTCATTTTAAACCTTTAAATTCAGATTGGATGTGTTCCTAAAATACACATAGTCTATTTTAGCAAAAAATTCTGAATCTAACACAGGAATTTCTGGATGAGTTTCTACAGTTGACCATCAGAGAAGATGACTGTTAGCCTGAAAATCTATGGGTGAAGACCTTGCTCCATTCAAGCAAACAGAAAAATATTCTTGATTTCAGTGGGGCCAAGAGTTTAACCTGGGTGTGTATGAAATTTTGGGCCATTAAAAGACAACAGCCAAACCTTCCTCTGTTGTTCTCTCCTCCCTAGTGAATGGTAGATCTCACATTCGAAAATGTGGTTAAGGCAGCCTTAAGCCAACAGCAGTTTTGCATAGGTCTCTCTAGCACTGGTTTATCAAATAACCTGATTACTTTAGATGTTTTAAGGTGCACACTCTATTTTCTTCCCTTGCAGAACAGAAACGTGTTTTGATACTTGCTTTAAGATAAGCAACTACCTTATAGAGCTGAGGTAAAACATATGACACTCTCGGCTGGTTAACAGGGTAGTTGTTTTGTTGTCAATGAAAGAGAAGAGAGGGTATTTTTGTTTTGTTTGTCAGGTTGGATTTCCTTGAGGGGTTACATCATATGAAAGAAACCTTTTAGCCCTTTCATGCTGCAGCAGAATTTAACACAGTGTTTCTTCCCGTGAGGCCAGAAACATATTTCTGAGTGCAATAACCTCACATTGAAAGGGTAYTGCCTGCCAGCTCTGAAAACTAAAATTCTCTATATAGCAGCTCTGGCTTCTTGCCACAAGCTCACCTTGAAGTGTTCATTTCAAGAGGTCCTTGCTTTTCACCACATCACTGAGCAGAACAGTTAATTTTTGGCCTCTCTGCTGGTTCCCAGCAAATTCAAGGTGGGTTGGATTTTGGGGGCACCTATATTCAAATTATGAGGAGCACTGAGGTGGCAGGCTAGATACTAACATACCTCTGAGGACTGGGGCCTTAAGTTTTAGGAACTATGCTGAAAACACTGGCTGACTAATTTCATGCATATCCCTTTAAATAGCTGTCAGATGGTGGCATCATTGACTGTTGTCATAAAAAGAAATATAGATAATGAATGCCCTACAAGGAAATGTATTTGAATGATTTTAATAAATTATGCAGAGTTTTTTTAAATGTAGGTGATCATCTGCCAAAGGTTGGGTTGAGCCCATCATTCATTTCACTTGTGACCTGTCAAGCACATTAAAATACAAACATCTACTAGTAAAAAGCTAACGGCTTAGACTACAGCAGCTTCTCACCCTCCTGGTACTCTGAACTTCTCCAGTGAAATACCAGGTCAATTCCAATTATGACCGCACAATCAAATGACCAAGTATAATTAAAGCAAGAGATTCATCATTTTTGCCTGCGTCTGCAGTCCTGCTTAAATATTGTCCACATGCYGCTGTGTAATTAAGCACCTAACTGCCAAACTCTCTTTCTCAGCCCAGCATTTCTCTCTTTATCTCTCCCTCTCACCCATCCTGACTCGCATGTTAATATCCCATTGGGAAATGGCAGAGAAGCAGGGTCTGCTCCCACCGAAGCCAATGGCAAAACTCCCACTGGCTCCGTGTGTATATGCTCACCTGTCTTTTAAAGTCTATGCTCTTGGTTTCATAGTAAAGATAAATATTTTTTATCTAAAAACTTAATTATGCCTAATTAAAAACCCCCACAACATATGATAGTCTTTACTGCATATCAGCACATGCTACTCTCTTTGATAGCCAAAAAATTAAGATCCATTAACCCAAAACTGTCAAATCTCCTCCAGAATAACAGTTCCTAATGCTAAAGCTGGCTTACAAAGTGTGGGAGGACAGATAAATTGTGTTTTCCCCTGGGTTCTCTCTTTCTCTTTTCCTTTTCTTTTCAAACAGCCCTTCCCAAATAATAGAACACAGTGTTTTATGTTTCAAATGTACCATATGGCATGACGTGAGTGCAGTTTAATTACRTATTAGCATATTCTTACAACAAGGGTTGGCTGTTTAAAGCAGCTTGACAAAACATGAATTAAAATATTTGCATGAACACTTATGGAGTAAATCTGCCTTTGTTATTACAAACACTTTTTTGACTAGTGAATGTGTGATGATCTCGCTAAATTTTCACAGCAGGATATTGTAAAACAGCAAGGAAAACAGGATCATCCTATTTCTGGTTATGATTTTAACTGTTATGTTAAAGACCGCTGAAATATTTGAATGACAGCAACTGATGGCTCTATATGATTACATGATTTTCACTCTTCCTTCAAATTTTGAGGTAAAAAATAAGTACAACTAGTGTTAAGGTCAATATTACTTTAAATTACAAAATAGCAAAATTTGCTGGTCAAGATTTACCCTGCTTTCTATCTCATTAAGAATGTTTCTTTACCGATACATTTAACCATCCTTATGCTGTCCTCAGCACTTGCAGATGATCAATGGCATCATTTGGTGTCTTAAGAAGAAGGAAGCAATTAGTAGCAAATTTATATGAAAGATTTCTCTGAACGTGAACCCTCTCCTACATTCTGCCTTCTTTTCTGTTATTCCTCTACTGTTTCCAAAGCATCAGACTTTTAAAAACATCTTTTAAACAGAACAGTCTAAAAAATACCTACCCACACTGTCTATACATTGTCTGCTGCCCTCAAATGATGCTGGGAACATGCCTCCATTTGGGGACTGAAAAACAGTTTTGGATACTTTTGCAAATATTTATACATGAGTTTCATGGAATTACTTCTGTTAACAATCACTCACACAAGCAATTGTTTGAAGGCTCAGACCCAACATTYGTTAAGTGGTCCAGATCTTTCCTCTACTGACATTCCAGCTCCCCAGTGCTCAATGAATTAGGGGCATTCTCCAACCATGCTCCTACAATCCTCTATCAGTGACATCCTCCTCACAGTTTGTCTTGAATTGTTTTAATTTTACTTCCCATGGGTAAAATTCATGGCTCTCTATGGCCTGGACAAAGCCTATATACCCCTGAAGCCTATAGAAGAGGGATTATGTGGAATTCATATGTCGCACTGGCCTGATGCTGGCTCCGTGTGCATGGATGAATGGCATCCATGTCAAATTGTTAGTCTCCTCAGAATGCTCTGTGCAGTGGTAAAGGCAACTCAGGTTTCATGGTGATTGGTACGCCAGCACCATCTGATCAGACTTTTCCCATCATTTGTTCCATCCACCCTTGGACTGAACATTAAAAATGTAAAAGGAGCATTCAAGAGTTTGACAGTAAAATGTAAATATAATTCAGTTTGTGGGATAATTCCCATTTTAAGCCTGTTTTTATCCGCAGCTAATTTTATGAAGGCAAAATAAAAGTTGTCTTTTTTGTGTGAGATGTACAAAACTAATAGACTTTCCACCAGAGAACTGTGTGGGAAGAGAAGCACTACTATTGGAAAGAGTCATCTGGTTAGGAATAATCAGCCATTTTAGTGTACTCTCTCTTTGATAGTTGATGTTCTCAGTCCTAGTTGCAAAAGTTCGCCGTTTAAAACAGGTTCTTCCTCCTGCTGTCCCACCTGCTTTGCCATTGTCTAGAGTCAAACTTGGATAAGATGTTTATCCCCGCTCAGCTGAAAAGTCACTCATAAACAGGGCAAGCAAAATTCTCCCTCTATTTTTTTTCCTCTTAGGTAGTATGAACTTCTCTTGTGCTCTCTCCCAGTGCTGTGCCCACTGATAACAGCAGCTACATTTGTACAACTTGACCTAAAATGTCCCAGATCTGCCTTATGAACTGGCATCTTGTGATTACTTTTTCTTGCTAGGAAACCTGATTGCCTGCAAAATCCATCTGCCCTTGCAGCAGGCAACACCACAGCTTTTCAAGGAAAGACTCCAGGTTATTGTGTCTGTCCACTGTCACTGTTGGCAATGAGATACATGGAGCCACAGACCCAGGCACAGGATGTTGGGTCTCCATGGATAGAAAGTTTATTCTTGAGTGTGCTCTGAAGTGCATGGTGCGCCCAACATTTTCTCCCAGGACACATCAGCAAGAAGGAAACACCTTGCTCCTGCAGGTTAGCTGTGTGGACAGGCAGTGATTCTAGCCTCCAGCTCAGTCCTCTGGCCACACCAGCATGGCAGTATCAATGCAACCTATTCCTCTAGGAGTTTGCCACCACCATCAAGAAGCTTCAAGCAATCTGGTGAGTTCCCTCCCCTTTTACACACCAAGGGAGAGGAAACTATTCAGTGCACTTTGCTTCTTTTTGTAGGTCAAAGTACTAGTAGAGTTACACTTATCAACCAGCCACGTTATTGCTTGTACAGTTAAATAAAGTTTTATATTAGGGCAGCTTTGCAAATGGGCTGTGCATAGGCTGTGGTGCCCAATCAGATGTATTCAAACTTTAAAGCAGGGTTTTATTTTCTGAGACTTTTGGTTAAGAGAGTGAAAAATCTCACAAAGTCCATTTTTACAAGGATATTAGATGCACCTAAATCTGTACTGGAAAATACGATCCAGAACTGAAACAGTACCCGTGGATTCACAGAATCGCAGAAGGGCTGAGGTTGGAAGGGACTGCTGGAGATCATCTAGTCCAACAGCCCTGCTCAAGCAGGGTCACCTAGAGCACGTTGCCCAGGATCCTGTCCAGATGGCTTTTGAATATCTCCAAGGAAGGAGACTCCACTACCTCTCTGGGTAACCTGTTCCAATGCTCTGTTACCCTCACAGTAAAGAAGTTTTTTCTCATGTTCAGATGGAACTTCTTGTGTTTCAGTTTGTGCCCGTTGCCTCTCATCCTATTCATACCTGAAAGTTTGTAGGTGAAGTATCTCAGCTCCCTGAAACWTTAATGAATTTGGATTTGGTGTTCCAGCTCTGATCAGTCTCTTTCTAAGAGCTTCTTTTGGTGATGTAAATTATTTGGGGAGTATGGAGGCAATAATACTGAGTTATAGACCATATTTATAACTGTTGAGCTCTCAAACAAAGCAATAAATGTACATTCCATAGTTCCCAGACAAAAATAAACAGAGCCTGCTATTTCTAATCCATTCCTCCTTTCCCTTGGTGCTGATTAGATTGCATATCCTGGAAAGGATGAATTCAGGCTTTTCTGAAGTTATTTCATAGAGTTTCATTTGTGATTTAATGCAAACGTTTTGTAGATTTGAAAGATGTATGGCCCAGCTGTTACTTCTGCATATGACAACTTTTGTCTAAGCTCTTCTGCAGGAAAAAAAAACAGCTCACAGCTATTCAGTTGTCATGGGATGCTGCGGCCTTAAAGCTTTAGCTTGAAGAACATCTTCTCATTCTGCAGTCTCAGACGGGGGAAAATTTTGACCGTCACTTATCTGACACTAATTCCATGTTTATAATACTGAGGGCTGGTATGTTTTTATCTCCTCTCTTAAAAAAAGAAAAGACATTTCCTGGGCCAGAATGAAATATCTTGTAATGAATTCTGATAAGCCTAGAGTAACTAAATAAATTTCAAGGCTTTACAAGTAATTCAAATATCAGTGTTTAAAATAAAATAATGCATAAGAATTTGTTTCCGCAAAAGTAAATTCACCGTGTGACTTAGCTGAACCCTCACCATATTTTCCCCTTAGATGTTACATTTTTGCTTCTAAACCAAGTGGCTGACACCAAGCTCTCTGGCTTCTTTTTTTTTGTACTGCTGTGAGCCTATTCACATGTAAAATAGCACCCCACTGCCTAATCCCTAATCTGCATTGAAATCCAGGGTAGCCATTTCAGATTTGATGTTTATGGGGTCATCTTTACCCTGCTAATGGCTGTGGGTGGTGTCTCCACAGCCTCCTTCCTCTCAATAGGCCACTGTGAATAGACTAACATTAATAACATAAGGGATGTTTCTAAAAATGCCAGTGTTTACAGCAGTCTGAAGATATACCAGTGTTCCTTTACCGTCAGTGTTCTGTCCAMCTTCATAGAAAACATGGGCGTTTTGGCTTTTCCTTTTGGGAACCAATATAAGGCAGAGCAAAGGACAAAAGCTTGTCACATCATCAAATGTCATAAAACAACATACGGATTCAAATCACTGAATACATTATGGGAATGACAAAAGCTTCAGGCTAATTTGATGTGTATACAAAGGCCTTCACCTCTGCCTATTCCATACTCTCTATCTGAACAGACTTTCAGGGCAAAAATATATCAGAATACTATGATGTTTAAAGGTATATATTCAAAATGCCAGAGTGTTATGGTTGTGCTGTAATCACCCCAAACCTGATCATTACAAGCTGGGGAAATTCATGGTTAAATTGTACTTAAAAGCAATAAAGCAATTAAAACATATAGAGATCTGGAAATACAGGACTAAATAATAGCAGCTTTGACATTTCCTGCCAGTGACATGATGGTATAAAGAAATAGTTATGAGGAAGACATATCTGTGGTTTTAGTCCCAGACAGATTAAACTGACTTGCAGTAGCTTTGTTTTTGACACTTCTCTGATGGAGCAAAGTGACAGTTTTTGGTACTTAGCAACACACATTCACCAGAACTACATGAAATGTTAACCAGATGCTATTGTCCCTTCTAAAACCATAACAGTGAGCTGAAGTAATCATTGATAACAAATGTATTCCTTCAAATGTAGCCAGCTCTATCAATTTATATTAATTTGAACTGTATTGGAAGTTTAAGATATCTGCACTATCTTTCTGCTAAGACCTTTGAGACTAAAAGGCCCAATGTGTACTCCAATGTTTGCTGATTTATTTTACTGTAAATTACCAACTGATTAAAAGATCTGCTTGCAAAGACTGGACAAAGTCATTCCATTTCCAGAACCACAGAATGAGGGAGGTCGAGATCTGATCTCCATCATGAACAAGGGGCTGGGATCCTTTCTTCGATGATATAGCAGCATCCTGCCTTACCAACAGTGACTATCTGCTCCAGGCTATGTGCTCTTTGCCTAGGATAATGTTTTCCCCACTTTTCCCGTGTAGATGCTGGCAACAGGATCCAATTCAGCAAATAATCTGAATGCCTTTTACGTTTCTATCAGTTCAAAAAGAATCACTACAGTACTATAAACACTCACCTCACAGAAAATCAGATTCTGGGCTGTAGGTTAGCTTTTCTAGGTAAATAAATGAAGACAATACAAACCCAAAGAAAAAATTATAATAATTTACATGGGATAAGAACATGAAAAGGTCTGGGAAATATATGCACCAAGGAACTTGATTTCAGCTGGTCTTATCTTGTACCAGCATTTCTTCAATGTGTTTTACTTATTGTACTCTAATTGACCTAGCCAAAAGCTGAAAGAACAGTTCATACAGCTCAAAATTAGTCTTGTTCTTTCTTCTTCACAAGCCAAAGGATGAACAGAATAATTGTGGAGACTAAATCCTGTGGAACTGTACTCCATTAGATTCCAGCATTATAAAATAGCTGGGAAAATATCCCTTAGTGACATGTGAATAGTGCAAAAGCATGAGTTTTATTAATTCAGTCTAATTACATTATTCACCCCTTATCTATCCAGTAAGTCAAAATCACTGTTACGCTCCACAAAGACAAGAGTCTTAATAAAACCCAAATATTAGAGGTGTTGTTTGACAAGATGCAGCTTATGGCAGAAAATGGCTTCCTTTCCTTGAAAAGGATGTCATTATGATTGCGTTCGCTGATAATTAATTGTAATTATTGTGTTTTGTTTCACTTCATGCCCTCTAGCTAGTTTCATTTGATTTCTGCAATGTATGTGCGTCAGTGTGTGTGTGCCAGTGTACGTGTGTTTGCATTTTTTACTGGATCTCTCACTCAAATATGAACGATGCAAATCCTGAATAGATCTGTTTGGAAATGGTAGCCAGCTTTGTTGAAATGCGGAACATCACCCAGCTGGCACATGAAAGCAAATGACACTTAAGCTTCAGAGTCTTTGCAAGTATGCTAGAAAACCATTTCCTTTACATTTTTTAATGCTTCACAGCATTGCCTCTAATCATAACTAACACTTACTTTGTACCTAATGGGGCAAATATCATGTATGATGGCATTTTATCTGAGTTGGCATAAAAACAGTGCAAGAAATCATTAGAGAAAATGCAAAGCAAATGTAAAAAATCAGCAAAGTTTAGAATGAAATGTTCTCTCTTGATTTCATACATTCCTGGAATAGTAATACTGTAGTATATCATTATCATTAGTTGGGCTGCTTGAATTAAGGTTATACAAACCAGTTGGGTATATCCTTGTGTTAGAAGGAGTTCTTGGAGGTCTTATTCCACCACAGCTGTCTTAGTTGAACTTTTATAAGATGCCCTGGAATGAAAGACAATATATCTAACCACCAGCTTGACCCTTTCTTCATTTTGGGTCTGGGTTTGCTACATAAAAAGATTGAGAGAAAACTTGCATTTCCAGAACTCTCCAAACAGAGATCAGAAATGGTAAGAAATACATAAGCAGCAGCAGATGATTCAGAAGCTGCCTGTAAGGAACTAAAACCCTGTTCCAACCACAGTCTTGAATACCTGGCTGTTGTAGTCAAAATAACAGGTCTAGCTGGGAAAGGAAATATTTAACCATGATGACTTTTATGTTTTTTTGTCTATCCCAAATAGCATTGAACTCTCATTTCCCCTCTTCTCTTTTCTCCTCTCTCATCTCAAAATGATTGGGAATTTGTACTTGTGTCCAAAATGCTTTTTCATTTCATTCAGCCATTCCATAAAGCAGGCATAGACAGATGAGTTACTTTGAGCCCTGAACTAAAATTCATATCTTCTGACAAGAATCCATATCCTTCCTCATATAGTYGTTTCAGAGTTAATCTTGCTTATTATATAAAAATTTAGTACGCTCATAAAGCTAGGAACGTTTACTAAGAGAAAACCAAATAGGAAAAAATTAAAAAGACCCAAAAGGGTACCAGGCTTTTAAATTGCAGGTGCTAAATTATATACATTGCCAATATGTGTCATGAAAACTCTCTTTTGAAGATGGACACTGATTTGCACACAGATAAAAATGTATAGGATATACCCAGGATATGAGCATTTCCTGTCATTCTTCCACATACACACAGACTGGGTGTGTGCACAGATTAATGCACGCTAAGCATTGCACGCTTTGACAACATTGCTTGAGATGTGATGCAAGATTTCCAAATGAATGCTGTATTATCAGGTTTGTATATAGTCTGCTTTTAGTTCAGTGTGTCTGCTGCACCTACTGAACCTGCTGACATAACCAAGCAGTGAGACGCAGGTAGTGATCTCTCAAAATTAGATTGACAAGACAGCTCTAACGATTAACCTGACAAGCCTTATATGTGTAGTGTAAATACATGCACAGCACAGTTATTTAGGAAGAAAATGTCCAGGTATATTGGAATCATCCATTTGATGCTTGTGTACATATGATACGTATATATCTTTCTAATTCTTCATTTCTGTTTCACAGTGTTGGACTACGTGGCAGAGAGAGCATTCAAGTGAACTGAGTTATGTCTTCTGATGGAGGTATCCCTGAAATGTAATAACTGTTGTTTTAGATGGCATCAGTAGTCTAAGTGAGGCAAGAGTATGTTCAAAAGAAGCAGAGCACTATTAAAAACCTTTATTTGTTTTGGAGGGAAATTTTATGTCAAACAATAAAGCAATTTTTTTGTGGCAACAATATCCTTTATGAAGTTTTCAGAGATGGAAGTGTGAAAAACCAAGGAGACAGAGGAAAGAGAACCTTCAGACATATTTCCTCCCTGCACATGTTCTACTGAACTAAATATTAATTTTATGTAGAAAAGACTTGCACCATATTCCTAGGCATTCCCTCAAAAGAAAAACCAACAGCACAATGCAAATTTTTATGCACCTAAGTGATATGTGCTCAGAATAGTGATTGGCCCCCTGTGGTATAAGGGAAAAATGAAAATCTTTGCTAATTAGACACCTTTATAATAAGGAAATTTAATGGTTTCTGTTATGCAATCAAGAATGAGAATTTCTTTCATTACAAAGAGCTATTCTTCACTGTTATGCCAGAGCAACCACTAATTTTATTTTCAGATCAATAGTTTGTATGTTGAGTTAATAAATGTGAAATGTTAATGCAGTATCAAATAGCAATTTAGGCCTCTGGGTCCTAGTAACATCCTTCTAATCAGCACACTCTGCAGTGATATATAGGGCTACCTATAGGGACAGATGAATCATGTAATACAGAGAGCTGCTGCTAGCTCTCATAACGGTTCCGAGATGGACAGACCTCTTGAAAGAGAAGCTAACCATAAATGCTTTTTTAATTTTGTTTAGCTAAAAAAACTGTGGAATTGTGAAAYGTGTTTTCTCAAGAGATTTAATGCATATTTATTCTCTGTCCCATGCTGGTTGAGCTAATAATGATTGCAATCAATAGGAAAGTCTTTCATCAGTATAGTTTTATTATAGACACTTTAAGGGTCTTCAACTATCAGATGACCCACTTACATCTTGTGGGTCATTTACCAGCGATACCTTGCAAAAACTACTTGGAGGAGTTAACACTTATTTTCATCTGCAGCTTGTGAAAACCCTGCTAGATCAAGGGAAAGAAAAAGTATTTTATCTTGACATTAGAATGGTAACTAGCAGGTTCAGTTTTCAAAGGCACCTCTTCACAGTCTCTGAAATTACACAATGAATGGTTGCATGCCAGCTTTTACATGCAACTGAACTCAAAAACATGAGTTTTACACAGGCCAAAAACTTTCATACAAAAACCAGGCTTGCAAAATTGCATTAAAAGTTAAGAGAACACATTTGAAAATTTGCCCCTAATTGTCTAGTTTGCTGTGCTTGTGAATGGATTCACTGCCAAGGTATGTTTATGGGACACGTGAAAGTCATTGTTATTCTCTTTCTGTTCCTTTTGCTTTAGTAATTTGGGTTCTCTAACATTTTCCATATGTAAGCAGTGGCAGCAGAAGGCCTCAGTGTGAGGCCTTCTGAGTGCTTGTAGCTCTTTTTGACACCAGGTTCCTTCAAGAGGCTCAGCAGCTCTCTGAATAAACTCTCTGACCGCGTGAAATCCCGGCTAGCAAGCCATGTTTTAGATGAAACAACTAGATGTAATGGTTTCTTGATGCCACAGGGCTGCTGGCTTTCCTGACTGTACTATAATTCCTGTAATGTTTTGTTCTTTTATTTAGAGCCCTGGGACCTGGAACCAAGAGGATTTTGGCTTTTATTTTGATGAAACTAGTTTTCAGTCCTCTTCTTCATGAAGAAAAGCTTTAAATTGTAACCAAAAGGCATGCTGACGCTTTTAAAACTGAAGTGTGGAGCTTAAAACTAGAACTTCTTGTTTTAAAATTGCATCATTTCTAAACTGAACTCCTGATTTTTAAAGCTGAACTCCAGATTTTGGAATTATGTGTGATAATGATGCCACAAGTTTTACCAAGGGCATCATTTCTATTACCTTGTTGTTGTTTTTATTAATAGCAATGTTTCTTTCTCAGTATTTATAGTAAAGTAATTCTTGAAGGCCAACCAAACTGAAGTTTGCTTACACTAAGCTTTGTTTAAACACTTGCAGATTTTGACCTGTCTCAAAGGTATTATAAAGATATTACCTAGAATTTCTGATGTAAAAATCGATGTCATTTTCTAATGAAAGCTGAAAGTTAGAAATGTTGACGGAATTGAACCAAAGATGCAATCATTAAACCTTCATGTGTTGCTGCTGCATATTTTCCCTCCTTGCTACAGGAGAAAAAGAGGCAAAAARCGTCTTACATCCTCCAAGCAGAGTACTTGTATTTGCAAATCTGGAGTCATTGTAAAACTATTTGGCCTGTTTCTGTTCAAATTATAAGCATGTGTTTGAGATTCAATGGGATGGCACGTGCCTCACTATGTACACGATAGTATACGATAGCTGAATTAGCATCAAAAGAAGCTCATGCTAAAATGTTTTATTGATGTGGACTTTGAATTGTAAATATGAACAGAATCTGGTTTAAATAAGGGTAAATTACCTATACCTTACAGTAAGCAGTAATATGGTAGGTATTACATTGTGATATAGGCCAAGTTAAATGAAAATATAATAGTTTTGAATATTTTTCTTTCTTTTCCTAACCTGGGAAGTAGGCAAATAGCTACTAAAGAGGGAGAATCTCATATGTTAAATACAGGGAATATACAGCACACGTATCTTTATATCAGTAAAGATACGTACAGAGATAGATCATGTCAGATAAATGAAGACAAATTAGATTCTAAGCATGAAGTACTACTAATTCAGTGTTACCTTTGTAAATAAATACAGTTCTAGCATAGCTACCAAAACAGTACATTGTTTACCTGTGTGTTATCTATATGAAGATTGTTCAGAGCTTGCAACAGTGATAATGGAAGATTCTGTCAACGGTGTAACTTCTCTCCTCTGATTGACTATATGAGCGGTCACATAGAGTTCAGAGGTCAAATTCAAGACTTTATGGCAAATCTGAGAAAAATTACCTTTCAGTTTAAGAGTCCAGGAGGAATCCAGCCACTGCAATAGTCATTTAGAATACCAATATAATGTATATGCCAGCAGATGTATTGTTATTATCCCAAAACATAAACTAATGACAAATTTATAAAGACAGGAAAGAAGCCGGTAATACAGGTTAAGGTCAGCAAAAGCTATTTAAAATGTTACAGAGTTTCCATGGAGATTTGAGGCAAATATTACCACCAAGCATAATTGTCTATGCAAGATGAATCTTCAGATAAAACAATGATTCTTGGTTATTTACCCACTTAATAGTAACATTAATCTCCAGCTGAGCTGTATGGGAAAATATCCTAACCCAGTGGCTAGAAGTGCCTTAGATGACATCAGCTGGCACACTGTAAGTACTCCTTCTTATACTTTGATGAAAATCCTTTAGACTGATATTTTAAAGTTTTTTTGGTACCTTTCTCTAAACTGTGAAATAAAAGTCCTTGGCGAGCCCTTCCTGCTTAGCTTAACTTTTCTCCGGGGGCCTTCGTTATTAACTATATAGGGAACTTAGGCTCTTATTTCACATTGTTGTATTTTATTGTGTGTGAGAAAGATGCCTGGATGCAAGTAAAATGTTGGTTAGGTGGACTCCAGCCCAAAATATTTTCCTGCTTTTACTTAATGATCTAGGTATTGACAGGACGCCACTGCTAAATATTAATTTGGCTGTGATGTATAATTAGGTAGGTGAGTAATTGAAAAACAGTGATTTATTATTTATGAATTACTGTATTTTAATTAGACCTAGGCAACTCCTAATAGCTCCTTTGAATGCCTATGCCCTTTAGACACATGCAAAAAAGTCTTCATACATCACTTTCTATCACAGACCTTCTGCTTTATCATTTTAAATCCTGGCACAGTTTTTCATGGCAGATATCTTCTTTAGATCTTGTGATATCTGGGTTCAGTTGAGAACTTCTCAGACCTTGCTTGCRTCCTCTGTAAGAACAAGATATTCATACTCTGAGGAATAAATCACTTAGCACCATGTTGCATATAAATAAGTTTACTAACTGAAAAATACTCCTGATCATCCATTATATGCCATTTGTAAAAAATATTCCTTCAAAAGAACCGTTCAGAGAAGAATGAGATCATTAATGTCTCATTGGATTTGCAGAACTAAGGTCACTTGTATGATGTGAGACTGAAAGTTGTGGATAACTTTTCAGACTACTCTGAAATAATAGCAGTCTTACAGCCCGGTCCTCAGAAGACATTTCCTGATACTTAGAGGGAAATGGATGTAGGCTGGGGACCAAATGCTAGGGGATAGCACTTTGGAGGATATCCCACACAGACATTATCCCTGCACAGACTAGCCTTGAAGGATAAAACTGATATGTGAAGACCTCCCTTTTTTGGTTCAGCTCTGACATCCATAGCTTTTTAGATAGTCTGTGTGAGCAGGAGTTGCTCTGGAAGGTTTGCACAAAAATGGGTCAGTAGTGTTAGAACTGGAGACAGGAAGCCTCTGTGTGATGTAGCCCCTTCACATTACACTGAAAGTGGAAGCTGGGAGAAGTAGCAGGTGTGACAGTGCAGAGCACTAAGTTGCAGATTCCCTGTGTGTCCCAAGTTTTCTCAAAAAGAGTGAGAATTAATTGCAGAAAATAGATTTTAGATGAGCTGGAGAGAGCTCACCAAGCCAAGAAGGAACAGTACTACAAGGCATCCTCAGCATCCTCAGCAAACAGTACTGGCATTGCACTTCCCTATAACCGGACTTTGCAAGAAGACAGAAGAAGGTATTGTAGCACTTTCACCACACATGATGAGGTTCCTCCCTTTTTCCATCATATTTTTTGTTGCGTTTTGTAAGGGCAGACTTGCCTTGTTTAGAATCAAACCTCATTCAAAAGCCCACCCTCCTGATGCATTCACACCTGGGACTCTGCTGCTGTGTACCCTTATCACCATTTTAAAGACAGTGCTGAAGTTAAATTTCCAAAGGTTATGTTTGAGCAAGAAATGAAAAAGAAAACTGGTTTTTATATACCAGCTAGGAGGAATAAGTGACCAACCATTATAACTAGTTCATCATAAAATATGGTGCATCTTGTTAAGATGCACTTGCYGGCAAAAAAATTCTTGTACAGCCAATCCTTTGATACATTTGTAGAGAAATATTTAGAATGAAAATACTGCCTATTCAGTAAACTATAATTTCATAATAAGAACAAAGCTGCTGCAATTATTTTTCTATCAAGCAATTCTATGGATTTATACTATCATTTAGCAAGTGGCCTGTTGACTTTCAGCCACTGGATAGTTCTATGCTTTGTAATGTGGCTGTCTTTAAAATATAACATTTACCTGCTGAGAACAACATTATACTATTTATGAAACCATATCTTTGCAACAGCCAAACTCAGCAAGATTTTATTGCTCTCTCCACCTGTAATTGCAGAACTGCTGACTCATCAGTCCATAATCACCCCTCGCCAATGAACTGCTTCACTAAAATTCTCCAAGTGGCTTGTTTTCTCATCATTCCTGCAAGCACCCCCCCACACACCTTTTTGGGTAGTAAAAGGAACCTCTCAAAAGGTTATAATTAATTAAAGTTCAGATTAACACCAGAGAAACATCCATGAGACAAACACTTCTCTGCCGTGCTGATCAGAAAAATGTATACTTTTAATAACGTGAAGATAAATTAAATTTCATGAATATCTTTAAAAATTTATAAGAATTTTAACAGTCAATTAYCTTTTGTCTGTAATGTAATAAAGCAATTTTTCTTCAAGGATAGAGACAGTTTTCTCTGTTTTTCCTTGTTCACTACTGTAGAATATTTACTTCATAACAAACTTCTACCTGACAGCTTTTCCCCTTTAAATCTTTTGATAACTGACATCATCCATTAGCGGTCTGGAATATTTGTTAAGGAATCAAACGTCTGTGAAATCAAAAATTCTCCTGTTTATTCCCTGCCACTTTTAGGCTGAGAACAGGAGAGARATCTTTGCTTTTGTAATAACTGTAGCTCTATATTAATACATGACTGTAGTCAAGTCATGCTTCASGGTTTTAGTGAATTAGTTACAAGCATCTGGAAGGAATACCCAGCACTCTGATATGCAACTGGAATTTGGGTTTGTATTTGTTTTTTTTCCCTCCTATTTAGGCATCTGCTCTGGCTACAGCTGGGGTTGGGACAACACTAGATAGGATGGGACAGCACTCTATGTCTCCTTTCTCAGATGATTCCTGGTATCCAGCATTTTGCCTTGTTCAAAGTCAAACTGGTCCCCAGAGTTAGACTGAGGGAAGGCCTGTCAGGAACCCCATTTTTTGCAACATGGAATATAGGTCACCTGTCAGAATAATCTGAATCTAACAAATTCCCTGTCCTGCAGCAAGATGAACTGTTAAACTAAAGAGCATGGTAACATCTGCAGAGCAGTAAATTCACGTTCTTCAGTAGATAGATCGTTGGAAAGTCCACCATAAATATCTCAGACTACCCTTTTTCTAYTTATGGCATACAATCAGTATATGACTGACGAACTGAAATACTTCAGATTCACCAAAGTCAATCTGTCAACAACTGTACTAAACTGACTGTCTTGTGTTCTGCAAAAGGTCAAGCTGAGCAATGCAAAAAATCCCCYGTGTCCAGCGGCTCTGTGAGTCTGGGGGATTTGTGCAATAGAATTTTAATCTCTTGTTTGTGTTTGCAAGGGAACAAAAATAGCATCATAGGAGCAAAGAAATGCCACGGTAGAGCTCAGAATGGATGGCTCAGTAAATCCATGATCCTGACTTCAGGAAGGATTCCTGATGCCAGAGCATGTTGTTCCCCTCCTCTTTTGCAAAAGAGCATGTAACTGTTGTACATAACTAGATCCTCATGATGGATATTTATCACTAAACTCAAACTAAGGATTGGTTATTACTCTGAAGAGTGGGACCTGCCTTTTAAGACAGTGTCCCAAACTCCTACTATAGCAATGATTACTCAGAAACCTTCCTATCATTCTTCCTATAGTGCTGCTCGGGAGGTTGTGCTTTTCAGATAAGCAGCGTCCTACAGTGGCAGAATGCATGAAAGGGTAGAGCCGGCCGGAGCAGAGCTCCTCTCTTCAAATTCCTCAGCACAACCTTGTGTCTGCACCACATGGCTAAGTTAGAGCAGTTTCTCAACAGCACTACTCTACATCAAAGTCAGTGTCATAGAAGCTTGGACCTCGAGGGTCATCACTATATTTCTCATGCTCCTTCATCCTCCATCCCTTGCTTTGATTGTATCTTGGTAAGGGGGGATATTTGACTTCTATAATTCTCTTGCCCATATTTCTTTGAGAAGCTAAGATTCTTTGGTCTATCCCCTCCCTGCAAAAGCAACTTATATTTCTGTGGTACATGGCTTGTGGCACATCATTCAATTAACCAAGAGAAATTTTATCAAAAACTAAACTCTGCAAGTTGAATCATGGCTATATGTGAAGTGCTAAGAGGTGCCTAAAAAGGGAAAAAAAAGCTGGAAAAGTACACATGGARTCAGATTCTCAGCAAGTAAAAATTGTTACGTCCTCACTCCCTTTGAGTGAATTTACACCAGCTGAAGATTTGACCCATGCATTAAAATTGTTGGGAAARCCAGTTTATTAGTTATCTCAGGTAAACGGAAAGAATGCGCAGAAATGAAAGACAACACCCTTTATCTGACTTCTTCAAAACATTTTTAGGCTTTATTGTTAATAAGATTAAAAAGGAGATGAGCAATAAAGATATTGGAGCTGAGTTTATTATGASAAAAAGTACACTTCAGGAAGAGTGCTCTCCCACCACTTAGCCCAAAAGTTTGTGTACACATCCTTCCATTCACATTTTTTTATTACTGTTTGCCCAGAAAAAAAAGTCCCTGCTAAAAGAATGTGGGCAGGAGTGCATTGCCTCCCCTCTCCAGGTTACTCTGGATGCACAGATCCACGTATTTCCCATAACTTTGTAATTTTCTGCCAGTCATGATTGTAGACCCTTCAGTGGGTGAAACATAATACTTCCCTTGAAAAGAAAGCAAGTCATCTGACAAACTGTGTTCCTCCTGCCTTTTGTGGGCCATTCAGTGACTTTATTTTACAGATGGAACAAGGGGAAGTTTATAACAGGATCAGTTTTGTTTGCAATTTGTTTCTAATAGATGCCAATAAGCCGGTTAACTAGGCTCTAGTTAATGGAAATTTTATTGTTTTTCCCCCTGCAGTGCACATGACCTTTTCTTACAAGAGTTTGTGATTCTTGAAAACATGTATCTGCTGCTTTGCCTCAGGGTCTACTTACAACAGCAGGGATATGACCATAGGCTCTTCTGAACTTGTTCACCAGCCCTCTGCTTTGAGTAGACCAAAATACTTTGATCATCCTGTCAGTGGCAAATTTACAGCAACATTCTGGCTTTTGTTCCATGTGTATTTCTCCAAATATAATATCTCCCTCAAGAAATCAATGATAAGCTGTTAAACTAAAGAGCATGGTAACATCCACAGAGCAGTAAATTAATGGTCTTTTGTGGATAGATGGTTACAGATTTCATCATAAAAAATGGATAAAAGATTACATATCACACAGAGCGAAACTTTTAATAACTCAACATGACTTTTCTTAATGGGTTTTATTCATTTTAATCATTATAGTGTCAATGATGATTATAGCCTTATTAGATTCTGGTGATTGAGGAGCCTGTTTACGAGATATTGAAAATCTTAGCCTGCTCAGAAGTGTAGTTGCAGTCTGTGTAGGTTTGATGTGTAACTTCATCTGCAGAAGTAGGGCTTGCCAGAAGAGTTTCAATTAATACTTTTACTAAATTGCTCCTGTCTGTAGTGACCTAGGTCACAGATGACTTAAGGATTCCACAACACCAGCTTCTCAAAACAGTACACTAGCAAGAGTGTAAATCAAAGAGAGTTAAGGAACTAAAAAAAGGGGAGGGGATCATATGGCAAAAGAAACCAATCTTTTTTCCCATCTAGCAGCCACACAAGAATCTAGTCTTACGTTATCATTCTAGACTAAGTCTTCCTTCCTAGCAATGGAGCTTTTCACATAGACTTGAGCATGTACAAACACTCACAATAAGAATGGCCCTTAATATTATGAGGAACATGAACAGAATAACCAAATCAGATGCAGCAACACTGTGCAATTATATTTGCATTCTGAGGGAGAGTTCTTGAATCACTTTTTAAAAACTAATTTTCAAAATGCATAGCTACCCCAATTTCCTTTAATGGGGACAAGAATGCAGCAGGCCACCATTTTGATTTTGCTTGGCTCCTGCTTAAAGTCCGTTGTAGAAGCCCTTTTCTTTGTGAGGCCACAGATATGATCTAAATACTACCAATTGAAAATGATGACATATGTTTGTTCATCATTAAAAATTGAATATTTTTAGTAATCACATATAGCTCTACCTCTAAGGAATGCAAAGCTCCCCTGCACTTACAGATACAAAGAGCATGAACTGTAGAAGGTTTAGATCAGAACCAAATCTGTCTAAATCATCCTGAATTAATTCATCTTTTGCATCCTAAATATTTGAGGAATACTTCAGACTTATCCTACCCCTAGCCTCCTTCTGCCTCGTGGTCAGCATGCACCATACTTGCAGGGCTCAGGCTAGCTGGGTTCCTGCAAGTGCTAGTAAGATGCCTGTCTTGGTCACTTCTGCCTGCTATCAAATGCCATGGCTGCCTGGGAGCTCCTCTCCTATCAGGGGAATTGGAAGGATGTCTTTGGAGCTGCCAGTGCCTTTCCTCCTCCCTCCACTTTGCTAATACATTCCAGGCACAGCCATAACTAAGCCTACAGCTCCTGCAACTTTTTGCCTGACAAATTCTTACAGACAGTGTCATGTATTTTTCAAAACTTAGAAAAAATTCTGTGGAATTATTGGAAGTTTATCCTGAATAAAGCCTTCAGGAGTTTTCCTGCTATGGAGTCAACTGGATCCTATAGTGCCACTGGATCTATCCCTTTTTGCTTTATTCCAGCATTACAGCAATCCTAGCAGTCTTCAAATATGTAAAAGGCAGCTCCAACAGAAAGCAAATGAGATGTTCTGGGCCCACTGGGGATAGAACAGTGAGCACTGGGCTTAAATAATGTCAAAGGAGATTTAGACTAGACATCAGGACATAGCAATGCAGTACAGATAGTTAGGAATTGATAAGGGTCATGAAGGGAAGTTGTGGAATCTCCATCACCAGGAGTCTTTCAAACTACCAGGAGGATGAACTAGACAATTTTCAGGGTCCCTTCTAGCCCAGTTTTTGATAATTCCTAAGATTGTCCTCCTTGTTCACAAGCTTATGTTGGGATTTTTGTAAAGTCAAACAGGTTCTAATTTACTTAAACTTACCCCAGTTCTTCAAGTTGAGTGTTTCAGCTGCTGCATTTTCATTTCTATATGTTCAATTTGTATCAGTTACCATGAACTGGATATCAATACTTACTTTCTTAAATCACTGTATTCATTACTGAATAACTGTACTTGCAATAGAGAAAAACAACAAAAACATCATCATTACTGAGAAACGGTACCACAAATGGATGCCAGMGGTAACCAACATGAAAAAGTCTGTCAAAAATTCTCAAACTCAGTCAGCATGAAGTTATAATCACATACAATAGCTATGTGGATCTCTTATTGTTGATTCCCTCTTCTATTATTCCATTTGCACTGCAGACAAAATGCTCCAACTGCAGACCAAGACAATAAGTGAACTATTATTTACTATATTCTTACAGATTTTAAGAGCTGGCAGAAGGCAAGGTGCAGATTGAAGCCCCACTGATTCTCACGTTCTTTTTTAGCATGCCAGGTGTCATGTATTGCCTCAGACAGTCAAGTAAATGTCATTCTTATTTTGCTCTATTAGGCAACACACATGTACATGATTAAGACAAGGAAACAGTCCTTCAGAATTACCGTTTCCAAAGCTCATTCACTTGATTCGTCACAGTCATTTCTTGCTAAGCATATTGTGAAGGTAACAAATATCTTGAAGAAGGGGGAGAAGGGACGAAGCATGTTTGTTTTAGAAATGTCTGGGTTTTTTTTTTAATTAATGAGCCAATCACTTAGTAAGCTGCAGGGCAGACTCAGTAGCTGGGACAACTCAAATAAAGCTCACATGCTCCTGTTTCAGTCACCTTCCTTTCCTCAGCACAGGTTTATTAACTCAAAAATGGGAGACTAAGGTTTAAAGTAATGCTGCATACTWAAAAATGGGAATCTTTCTAGCTCTGCACACATGAAATGTCGGAAAATTCAGCCTCCCTCCCCCTTGATGTCACTGTCTGGATCATCTTGTACGTTCTTTCCTAACCACTTCTTTCTCTTTCTCTCTCTCTTCTCTATTTGCTCATATTTTGCAGGGCAGCTGCTGTATGATGTCAGAGAGGGCACACAGAAAGAACCAAGTATAGAAACACCAAATACAGCCTACAGTTCTCAGGGTCCCCTGTACCAACCACAGGGGCAAACAGACTTGAAGGCCTTGGAGCTGCTGCACAGCCCCATCTAGATCCACTTCATTCTGCCCTTACACTTGCTAGGCAGAGAGATCCCTCCTATAATGCAACTGCAGAGCRGTTCTCCGCCACACTGCCCCAGGAATAGCAGATCGATGGTTTCTTCTGAGGTTCTCCCATTAATCAGAGAGCAAAGCAGTCTGCTCCTGGCCCGGGTCACCAGCAAATTACTTCCCCCTGTGTGCTGGGCTGGGGGAGAGCAGGGCTGAGGCTCTGCTCCTTCTCTGGCAGCCTGCTCTGCCTATTAGGCGCAGTCTGGGGGTGCACGGAGGCCACCCAGCAAGCCTTTTACTTCCTTCTTCCCTGGTGTGGGTGTGTGGGGCAACCCTGCCCTGCCTTAGCAGGAAACACTGAGCAAATATGTCCAAAGCACCAAGGTAGATGCTTGCAAACCACAGCCTCTTTAACCTGATGGGAAAGGCTGATAGCATTTAATAGAAAATAACTTTTCAGAATATCTTTCTGAACTCTCCTGTCAGATTTCACAAGGAAAGCCACAAACTGGGCTCTGCAGAGAAACGTGGAGATAAATATGGCTACAGGACTCTTCAGAGCAGCATGAAAACCAGGAAAAGTCCTCTTCATTTTTAGAACCTTCTATTGAGCTCTACAAGCTTTGTCTCTATTGAACGTTATGAGACACCAGAAAACTTCACATTATTCCATCAGAAGATGGACCAAGTTTCTCTACATTATTATGCATTTCATTAGGGTGTGCAGGATTTGGCCAAACATGCTGACGATGCTGACATCTGCATATGTGACTATTCAGGGGTACTCTGCAGCATGTTCTGCAAAACAGCTTCCTTTTCAGATGAAGTATTAAGCRACTTGTAATGCAAGCAAATAAATGGTGATTTATCAAAGTGACTGATCAAAGCCATTAAATTAATATAGAATAGTATCAGTAGTAAATTGTATAATTAAAAAAAAAAGAGGCCTAATCTGTTTAGAGAGAGATACACCAAAAATATCTACCCCAAATATTTGGAGTTTTTTACTAAGGTCAAGCAGCCTATCCTATTTCCTGGAATTTGGCTGGTAGGTTCATGGTCCCATCTTATTTTCTTTTATTGAGGTAATAACTAATCGTTTCTGCTCCATACCTTTGTCATACGTAATTGCCGTTTTATTGTTCCCTAAGGTCAATTTTACTAAGACTTTTAAAAAGCTGAATTTAAAATGACTAATGCCGATTAAAAGTAGAAATTCAAGGTTGCAAAGCCTATCACAGCCTTATGCCATTTCCTGTGGCTGTATTTTAAGGTAATTAAGAGCAGATCTCCCTGTAGTGCATCTTTGTAAAGTAACTGCAAGTGTATTAAGGCACAGGCCTACCTAGTAAATACTCACACTTGTTTGTGATGTGGGAAGCTTTTCCCTGTTTTTTTTCTAAATACTTTTTCACTTCTGAATGTGTACCAATAAAAGCTCTTYCAGTTGGCTATCACCAGAATTACTTTAAGCTGCTTCCCGATAAAGAGTGAGATCCAGGGATTGCAGCATGTCCTAAGGTTGTGGTGAGATCCTACTGTTTCCTACTCAAGCAAGGCCGATACAGTTACTGCTGTGGGTGACGGTGGCTCATCTTGTGCTCAGGATGGGATCTTAAGTCCAGAGCTTCCTATTGGGCTGGAAAGGATTGCTTTCAAACTAAAATCTCTGATATTTCTGTAGGTCTGCCATTACCTGATTGCCATCTTTGGAAATCAGGGCTACTATTTTATAAAGGCAGTGAGAAATTTTGCACGTTCGAAATTCCTTAATTGTGAAAAAGTAGATTGTAAGTAAGCCCAACCAAGTTAATGAGCCCAGTCGTTGGGTGAGGAACTCTTAGCATAGGCAGCAAGTTTTACATTTCAGCAGAGCTTGCCAGATCTAGCCAATTTCTGCTTTTACTCTAAGGATTTTACTTCTCAACTAGGAATTCACAGCTGAGAAAAATAAAGGTACATACTAAATGTTTCTGGAAAGAAACTACTCAYGCTATGAAAGAAAGCTGGCTAAAGAATAATACAGAGGAAATATTTTTATCATAATTATTGTGATTTTTTTGCAGTTCTATGATACCTCTTTTTAAAGGTACTATAAACATGATTTGAACCAGGTTCCCATTACTAGGAAAGGTCAAATCTTACAGTAGACTCACAAAGTAAGGCTAGCCATTTGTAAATAAGGGTTTATGGAAAACTCATAAAGCACCTAAAGTGCCAGCTTATGTAATGTATCTAATATAATAAACACTCTGAGGGGAGTCTAGGAGTGGAAAAAATGCAGTTTCTTATTATAAAATATTTGAAAGTAGTCACGACTAGAAATTGATCAARCTCCATGAGCCAGAAGGATTTGTCACGAAGTCCAAAAACTCAGGAGACCTGTAGCTTGCTGAGAGGAGGCATTTTAGCACACTCTGCAGGATGAATTAATGCAAACTTATATTCACAGTGCTCTCAAAAGTTGTGTAAGAGTTATCTGGCACAGTCACTGTTAGATTCACGTTACACTAACTACTGTACAAGCAACTGCATGGTTTTAGATTACAACCAACTATACTGTACTGCCAAGGAGACCAAGCAACGCGGGAGGAATGGAGAATATCACTCATTTCTGTTGCACAGATACCTTTCAAACAGAGTCAGCGAGAAAGCCCATCTTTGATGGTTGTTTGGCACTGAGCTAAACTGTTTTCCCGAGCAAGGATATTCCTACAATAGTTATAGTCACCTGGTATTGTACAAACTACCTGCACAGAAGCACTTGATTCAACACTCCTTCATTGTGCTATTTTTGGCATGTTCATTCCTAATTTGTGATTAACAAGGATTAGGTTGTTTTCACTTTGTAAGAGCTATTTATAGTTCAGGAGGAGATCCTCCCCCCTTCCCAGCCCTACAGTGTATCAATGGCACAATTTTAGTCTTAACATGTGCCCACTATTATACAGTCATGTTAAGTAGTTAAAAAAAGAGCTGCTTATGAAACACAAAAGGCTAACTAAAAGCATACGAACAGTACACTGCATTTATGCAAAATGAATTCATCTAGGAGAACCAGAGCCTGACAAGACTCTGTGATACATTCACAACTAACATGCCTCATTTAAGTGGCCTTTTTGCAATGCATTTAGCAGTTCCAAAACTCAGTGAAACCATGTGGGACAGGAAGCATAGAATAAACCTGAACTTGAAATAATAGTAGGACTAAATGGCCCACTCTTTCTGCTCCTGAACACAATGGGAGTTTTATGACTGAATTCAGCTGGAGCAGGAACAAGCCTGGAAAAGAATTATCTAAGATGGAATTTGGCTGGGATATCAGAGTTAAAATGCATTTGTAAATTCACAAGACAGATCAATGTGACATAGGACAGTGCCCATAACAAATAAGCTGGGCTGTATTCTAAGTGGCCAGTATACAATCTTGATTAAAGATGAAGCGACTAAAAGGACTGAATGCTGGAACAGCTGTGCTCTCACTGCAGTCAGTAGTTAAAAAAATATATATATATATATATATATATTCTTTTAAAAGCTGAATGCTTATGAATCTTCAAATGGGGACAGAAATAGGGGTTCAATCTGCCTTTGTCTATACTGCAGTTCCCTAAAAAGAATACAACCAAATGGGAGGCATCAGACACCAGGCTCTACCCAGAGCTTATTGCAAAATGCAGGCGTCATCTACCCTGATTGCTGGCATCAACACCTTCCAACAGAGCGTGGTTGTATCAGGCTGAGATACATRGCAAGTGTGCATGGGAATAGCAAGAAGAAATAGTTGTGGATTATAGAAAAGGTGCTACACATAACAGAGCCAAACAAGCACAGTAGTCCCCCAACTTCTTCTGTAACATAGAAACAAAAGGGTTTTCAAGATAAAGATGTAAGATGAGAGGATGAATGTGTGTGACAGAGACATCGGCCACAGGTCCAGAAGAAAGACCAGTAGCAGACTGCTGATATGAATGGTCCTGATCTCTTTCACAGGACTAATGTATGTACTAAGGATGGGATCCACATCCTATAATGTTACCTGTCTAAAAATCAGGCTTCTAGTCTAAGCTAGCCATTGAGAGAAAGATAGTCACTCATCCCATTGCAAGACAGGTATCAGAAGAGGTGTGATCAAGTGGCCTCCTTCCGGGGACAATTGGAGTCTGCAGCTGAGATGCCAAGCTTTTTGACTGCTCATGGTGCATGAGARGCATCCAGGGTCGATGGCCTGCACAGTGCCTGACTGGAAGCTTCCTTCTCCCTTGTGCATGCTCTTTCGGTTTGCTGCAGCCTTGGGTTGTTAAGGGGTAACCCAAGTGGGAACAGCTAGACAGCTGCCTGCTTAGATCTGTAGCTTTGTTTGCTTTCTCAAATGTGCTGTCTTGATGCCCACTTAACTGCTGCATGCAACTTGTTATGCTTGCCCTACTGAGCCAAACCTGTGCTGCTCTGTTGCAATTCCTCTTGTTCATTCCTCCTTCCTCTTGTTGCCTTTCAGCAGATGGGCCCGTTCCGAAAGCTTTGTTTCTTTTGGGGTCAGATAGCCTCTTTCCCCRCCATTGCTCCTTAGAGGGATGTGGCATGCTTCGCTGGAGCTGTGCTCCCTTGTTGAGCCCCAGGAGTGCATTGAGAATAAGTATGGGGACATCAGAGTRCAGAAATCTGGCAGACACCTCTAAATGGGATTGACATGAGTGTTTTGGTTCCCTTCAGTCCCTTTCTCCCAGCTGCCAGTTCTATGTCTCCCTTATGTGTGTCTCTCCGTTTGGTCCTCCCATTTTTCCCTTGTCCTCTCCTCCCATGCTGCACTGTCTGCCTGGCAGCTTTCAACCCAGCTCAGGGGTCGTGGGTTCTCCTACTTCTAGGGTCCAGCTACCTCAGGGTCTTCTACTCCTGTGACAATTAACACTTTAAAAAAATCCTGTGGCCCAGAAAGTTAGTATCATGCAAAAGTCAATAATAAAATGGCCGCCCTTTTAATCTGTTACCAGCCTTTCCCCTACTTGCTCCCTCTCTGTTTTGTCCTCTTTGTAGATATGCCCTTCACTGTAGAGATGCAAATCTCACCCAACTTTGATGTCATGAATACAAATGTCATTTTTATTATTAACATGCCAAAYGACTGCTATACCAGGACTTATCCTGCTTTTAGTTAGTCAAATGCAAGTAATGTTTCTGAGGGATTTCTTTTTGTTTTCTAGCTACTCATGTTGCTTTGATATCATTTTACCCGACTATGGTCTTATTTTCATGTGTCTTTTTGATGAGTTGTTCACTTACATATTATTCTCCTTCGCTGATAATTTCTTCACCTGTGCTGTATATTTTCCTACGTTTAGTAAAATGTGAAACATGGATAAGAACCATTAAGCATAACCAAATACAATGCAATATACTTTAAGAAGTGGTTATACTTGTTCATTTGCATTCTTTATTGCTTGTTTTTCTTATAAAGCGTTAGGAAACATGTAGATTACCATTTGATTTTATTACTTAAGAGCTCCAGCCATTCTTATTTAAGATTAAAGTCATTGTTACCACAATAGCTCTTCCACTTCATAGAAGAGAATTCAGCTCGCAGAGAAACAAATTCAGTATAAATGGGTTCTGCTGGATTTCCAAGTCTCTCGCCTAGATTAGAGCAGGATTTTAAGTTGGAAAATGACATATCTGAGCTGTGATCAGTTGTGCTATCCAGGCAAGTCTATTTAAAAGCACTTTCCATTTTAAATATAGCAATAAAATACCAGACTAGCAAACCTTCTTGATAAGGGTAAAAGCAATACATCCAAATCCAATCTAAATTTGACATTGCCTAGAACAAGAATTCACATTGATAAGTCAGGACTCATTTACAGGGCCATAAATGGGAGGGTAGCTATAATTTGGGTATTAAACTTGTAAAATATATTGATGGCATGCAAGGGCTAAATAAATAATTTACTACAAGAAAATTGGAAATCTTTACACAGTACTTAATTGACCAGCCACTCTCCCATGTTCTTGATAGCTTCCTATTTTGCATTTTTTTTATTTTTCACACACTGAAATTTCTCCGATGTGTATTTTTTTCCAACTTCAGTGAATACTCGTAAGTTGCTATGTATCTGCAAACAACCTGTTTGCATCTTTGTTTCGTCAGTCAGTTACATGTTTTTTGACATTTTAATTTGTTTGTTTAAAAGCATGAATGAATCAAATGCCTTTTCTGCATATGATTCAGCTGGTGTTGTTCCTAAAGCTAAAATGAAATTGCCTCAGTGATCAGCCTAACTTTGAATGTTAGTTAAATCCCCGTTTCAGCGCAAAGCTGATTCAGACACTGTAGCTAAAGGGTATTCCAGTGAGCATGGCAGGAGCAGTTAAGAACTTTATACAAGCACAGAAAAATTTTCATGGCCACCTCACTGGCCAGTGTAAGTCAGAGTTCCTGCTGTAAGGCCAATGAATTTTGGTTTTAAAGGAGTTTTGCCATCCACAGATGTTGAAAATCTGGTTTTGAGATTCCCTATAGGTCTTTGACTGACCTTGCCCTCCAAAGCACCCCATAAGTCATGAGCCAGACCTACAAAAATAATACGATTTTACTTTTAAATCATCACATTTGCTTTTTGTTAGGTTTCTCCTCTGAAACCAGACCATCACATCATTTTTTTCTGTAGTCCRAAGAAGAAAAGTGTACGTTTTCCACCCCATCCCCACTAGCTGTTGTCATTTCTTTGGAGGACCATAGCACACACGTACACACTCATATTCCTTTGAGGGTCTTGGGTTGACTCTAGATCTCTCTGCTGGAGTAGCGCGAGGACAAAAGTGTGCCTTTCTTTTCCCCATTATCGGTGCTGTGATGTCCCTGTGCAGYGGCTTTACTTGAGTACAAACCAAATAGTTACATGACAAGGAATATTTTAATGCTTTTTATGGAAGAGGAAATGCATTTGAATTCAGGTTCCTCCTGGCTTATGCTTTGGTTCATTTTTACCTCTAACAGTTTGCAGAAACCTACTGTGCAAAGAATTGTGCTCTAGAGCACTGGAGATGGTGCTTCCTCTTACATACATCTCTGGAGAACTTCCCAGAGAAGCTACAGCTCATGCTAGCAGAAGAGTTATTTTGTTGGTATAGTCTATACAAGTTTCCCAAGTATAGTGCCAAGAGGACTTTGTGGGGGCTTCTCTGTGAAACACATGCCATGCCCCCCTAAGTTATATATGGGACCTAAACCTAGCTAAGCACTGGAAAAAGTAAGGAGCAGATCAGAATGGAGTGCAGGGAACTGAGGGTAGCCAGAGCGAGAGCTTTGTTCTAGCTGCTCTGGGCCATTGCCATCAGCTTCCCTATTGTTACAGGAACTCTGAGACTCCCATCTAATTCCACTTTCCACCTGCCCTCCTCAATAAATTCCTTTTAAAATGGTAGTTATTTTTCCTCAAAATATTTTCATTACTTCCTCAGGAATGTCACCCCTCCTCCCAGCTGGGACCCTGCCCCTCAGGTCAAACTGACAGCACTCTGCTTAGCAGCCATATGACCACTGGGAGTACAGACTTAGCTTCAGGGTGAAATACTACTTGTGGGAAAAAGTCCTTAGCAGAGTTCCTTGGATGGTGATAAGTGATAGGGTGGGGTGTGAGCTAGGGGCTTTAAGCAAGAGTTGCTGGACCCAAATTCAGATGTAAAAAAGCCTCTTGGATGTAAGAAAGGGGGTCTATGCTGGCACAATTTACATGGGAGGGAGCCAAGCTAAAGTGAAAATGAAATGTTCTGCTTTACATGTGTGTAGTATGCTGCTGCCTGAGGGAGTAAGAGCCCGCTTACAGCCCCACATGGATTACCCAGGCTCTGTCCAGGTGCATAAAACAAGCCGGGCCACACATCTGCTTATTTCCCCTCTGGGGATTAGAAATTGGAGGGTGGGAAATGAGTAGAGCCTGGGGTCCATTCTCACTAGCCAGCTCAGCTGAGCTAGCGTGTGCTTGAAAGGCTTGGGGAAGGAAGGGGAGGTATTATTTTATTTCTGGCTTAGGCCAGAGGTAAACGACTGCTGGAGGGAATAAGAGAGGAGAAGGTGTGTCTTGCAGTTACAGTGCCTCCTGGGGCTACTTCTGTAATGGCCGAGTTATGTAACGCTCCCTTGGGGATCGCATCTGAAATAACAATGTCACCTGTCGCTTATTGGCATTAACGTTCACTTGCTAACATCTTTTAGTGCTTAGTTCTTCTATTTCGGCCCCTGGGTAACTACTCAGACTCTTAAATTCGCTGGACCCAGTTCAGAGATCACATATCCAGAGATCTATGTAAAGTTCACAACTGGTGTGATTCCAGTGTGTAATAAAACGGATACATATAAGAAAGTCTAGAGAGGGTCAAAATTAATATAAGGAACAAAATAAGTATGAGCCCTCCCCCCACCAATTTACTGTCAGTCAGCTTATCTCGAGTATGGTCTTGTGTCTCCCAGGCTCCTTTAAGTAATATAAATGATTTTTGCATCTGAGGTGTACTTCAGTGAAAGGGGATGCTGACTCAGAGTCAGCAGTTACTCACGTATGCCTAGCACACTCAAGAAACCTTTGCACAATACTTGTAATATAACATGAAGATATTATCTCTCCAGTAAATATAAAGGTCAGAGGCAAAACAGCTTTGTGATGACCTTATGGGAAGCTTTCCTTAAACTGTCCCACCGGTAAACCTGTTCTGAACATGAAAAAAACCTAGGTCCTTGAAACACTAAATATTTTGCCAGAATCCAACCTCTACCCTTGATTTCCTTATTTAACCACTGTGAAGCATGTCACCACCCTGTCTACAACCTAGTCCATAACTTGGGCACTACTTTTTTACTAGAAGTTTCTCTAGGACCTTTCATCCTGCCTACAGGTAGAGAGACCCTAAGAAACAGCTTTCCTCATCCAATGTGGCAATTATGTGGCAATCAAAACACTGCCATTGGCTCAACCCCAAATAGTCCCTATGCACAGCATGGGCCCGTATTTCGGGGAGGACTGTCTTTTTTTCTGGCCTTGACTAAAAATCCCAGACTCCTGGACAGTTATTAGCCATCCAGAAGGTTGCTGTCAGATTGCTTTTCATAGCCCACCACTTTGATCCCATCACTCTTTTCTATGTTACCTCCCGTTTGTGACCCATCTTCATTTTCAGACCCTCTCACATCATGCACTCACTTTCATTCGCATYCCTTTCTGGCACTTCAAGCTCCCACTCCCAGTCAGCGTCCATTCCCCACAAGTATTTTGTGCTTTCTCACCTATTTTCCTTCATGTATGGAAGGCACATCCCTAAGTCCTCACCAAACTACCTTGCTATCTGCAGTCAAGCACTGTCTTGAAGCTCTGCTTTGCCATGTGGCCCCCAGGAAGGCAGGTAGCGGTTTGGCTGCTGTTGTGCCATTGCTCGCGATGCTGGTATGGATGCCCGTGTTCCCCCATTTGTGTGCATCCATCTATTGTCTCCTGTGTTATAAGAAAGAGGAAATGCTTTTTTTTTTTTTTTTTGTTTGTACAGCTCCTAGCGCCATGGGACTGACCCAATTGCTCTGGCTGTACAAAATGGTAGTAGTGTCTTCCTCGGGAGCCAAGGCTGTCTTCCACAAGCCTTGAAATTACATACCACCCCCTGGGTCCTCTCCTTCCTAACCCTCCCATGCCACTAAACCACTGTGCAGCAGCTGGGAAGGAGAGGGAGGGAGAGGGGTATATACAAATTTCCTCAATAAGGCAGGGAGAGGAGAAGAACAAGCTCTGTGTATTTAGTTACAGTTAATTATAAGTTTATGACCTTATGATGCAATTGTTGTATCCCTTGCTCAATATACTTTTCAGGCACAGCATGCTCAATATACAGAGGGGGTGTATTTTATGACCGCAGTGTTTGCTTGTGCTATGCAGATAAGAGAGCAGTAGAGCAGTCTCCATACTAAAAGAAGGGGAGCCATTTTGGCAATGAAGTGTTGCTGGGGGTTGAGTGTCTCTGCCAAAAGAGCTTATGAAGTGTAGGCGTAAGCCATGCTGACCTGTGGTCCTCTGCTCTCTCTGTCAGCAGGGGTTGAATTTTGTTCCTGCACTTCTAGAGATGAGGAAAGCTAAGAAAGAGAGTCAGTGTCATTAGTGTGTAGGGGAAAATAGAATGGGGCTTTTTAAGARTGAGAGCTTATCTTTGGAATTTGACATTTGTTTCACCCAAAGATTTCCAAATGCTGCATGATTTTTTTTTTTTACACAGTTCATAAATATTATGCCCATTTTATGGATAAATTAACTGATTCACAAAGTCGGTAAGAATTTACCCTAGTAAATAACAGAGAGTCATTTGCAGGTCTATGAATAAATTCAAAGACCCTTGAAACCTTAATCCACTTGATCCCACTTAATGCTTTCAAGATGCATTAACAGGACAAAAAAAAAGTTTAATCAAAGAGCATCAAACTCAATTCAGGCACAATAACCCTTCTGCTTACAAGACTAGCCACATAAAGAAAAATAAGGAAGCATTAGCTTGTATTCCCTGGAAAATAAGTAAGCAGGAATGTAGGCCACATCCTGGCTGGCATTTTAATCTCATCAAAGTGGAGCTTTAAAAAATGTCTGTTCTTTCCCTACTGTGCTTTCCGAGATGCACAGCACAAATGTGCTCTGAACACAGCAGAACTAATTGAACAATCACAGCAAAGGAGGTCAAAACCCAACAAACAGTGTAGCATCTAAAATGACTCTGGAGGATTTTAACAGATGGACACTTGTAAATCTAACAGGATTTCCTACTGGTGAGAATGCCTTAGGTAAAATTCAGAATGTCTCATTAAATTGTCAGCCAGCTATGAGGCATTGCTCATGTGAATATGAACAGCTACGCAGCTTTACTGTAAATACACATAGCCATTTATTAACACAGGCCTGAAAAGCAACATTCAGATCTGAGTCCAGATAGAAAACCCTTTCAAAATTGAAGGAGGATCAGATGTAATGTTTCTGTCTGGTATCCATTAGAGATACAGAAGGGAAATTAAGCCAGGGGTCAGGCTTTTTCTCTCTTCATTCTCAAAGTTATATGGTTTTGCCTGTGTGTGCACTTCCATGCAAATTTGCAAGTCAATTTGGTTTAGATTTCTCTAATCCCTAAGCTAAYTGATTTTCTAACCAATTTTGTTATTGCTTCCTTGTAACCTTAAATGTTCATATGCTGTTGATAAAACCCATCAGCAGACTGGACAGAGGTATAATGGTGCTCTGTGTCTCCCAAGTAGATGCTCTTGTGCCAAGAATTTGAATGTGGGTGAGTACAATGTGACGACACAGTGATTGCTCATTTTCATTTTTACACGTTTGTTTTACATAGTGTCAGTGATCTGGATAAGAGCAATTAGTCTGGTTCTCACCAAAGCGCGGCGTGTGTGCCTTTACCTCACCCAGTCACTCTGCTGCTTATGAGATCTGAGAGCCTGTTGTTCAAACCCACATTCCTGTACAGTCCCACTTTCTTGGTAAGAAATAGTCTCTGCTGGGTTTATTGGCATTTCTCACAGTATCTGAGTTCAAAGAAAAAGACTACGAGTTAAGACAGAACTCTGTTCTTTAAAGCACCGCAGCATATAGATCTGTTGAGTGATATATAACATAGAACAACTTCCAACTGAGGAAAGCTTAACGCAGCCCTGGCTTGTTTGCTGATAGCTGCTCAGCTCCTAGAATTACTGCTTACAAACCATAAAGGCCCCAGCTTGAGTTTCACGGGGGGGCAATGTGTGCTGCGCACACTGCAAGCGCAGCCACAGGGTGGGTAACCCGCCAGCTCCCTAACCTCAGCCAAAAAATCTGGCACTGCCTGACAGGCAGAGGGTGTGTATTCACTGCCTGTCAGCGGCAGCAAAATGACTTAAAGCCAAAAAAGAATTGCGTGAAACCACCGGGTTCAGTTTGGGGAGTATTCACGTGCCAAACTGATGGGCTTGGTATCTGATAAAACTGCCCTTCATTTCTGTGATGCTTTTGGCAAGGAAACAGCCCGTAAACACAAACAGATCGTTTCCCTCCTTGCAGAAAAGCAGGCACCTCAGAGGGAGCAAGCACACTACATATTTATCAGAGTCATAAATTCTACACGAGATTTTGGAACAGGCGCGGAGGGGCAAATTTCATGATCGAGCTAAGAGATTTGAGGAAGGACAAGTTAACTAAGAGAGAAAAACACATGCAATGTATCCCACAAACCACAGAATATATCTCTGTTGGGAACTGCTTGCACTGCTGTGAGTAGGGGAATGGTGCCAGGACAGGACACACAGATCCCTGATTATTGATCAGATCCTTCAGCAGAGAATAGGCACAGCAGTCCCCGGGCTGGGACGGTAACGGTGGTGCTGTGTTCCCGTTTGGCATCTGGCTGGAGACCCTTCACCTCCCTGACACTGCTCTCCTGTTCCCAAGGCTGCTGTGTTCAGTCTGGCACCGGAGGAAGGGCATATGAGGTGTGTGGGAAAATGGGTTGTGGTATGATGCCCACGCCAGTGCAAAAACTGTGCTTGGTGACACTGTAATTCATAAGTAATAGTGCACAGTGCATTGTTACACTAAATAAAGCAAATGTAATCTTGATTAGAGCTTTAACAATGTGGAATAGGCTACAAATGCCATGCAAGATACCTCATATTATGTTTTGTGAATACTTTCTATTTACTACAGTTGAATAAAGGTCCAAGTTATTTTTAATGGGAAATTGTAGGGGAGCTTGTATTCCCATGTTTTAAAAATCAGGATTTTGATTAAAAAGCRAACAAGTTTAAAAAAATCTGTTGTTTAAAGACCATTTTCTGAAGAGTTATTTTTTTTCAAGTTTAAATTTCCAACTTTAAAAAAAATTTTTCCCCAAATTGACTGCCCACCTCTCTTTGACTTCTGCCATCATCAAGCGTACATTAGCACATTATTATTACACTTCAGATGATCCTGCCACACACACATCTTTTATCTTTCTGCATCCTCCTCCTTTCTTCATGTTTAAAAGTCTTTCTTTTAACAGGTTCCTAAATAAAGCCTGAAGGACAAAACAAGAAAAATCATTAGAGTATTAATGACAGAGGATGTACAAAGCTTTCGAAACAAGAAAACCCTGAAAATAGACATAAACGTGGATTTCCTGTATTCACTTCTCTATGCACAATGAGTGTTAAGAGTTCTTCAGCAAAAACCCTTGAAACTTTACATCTCTTGCATTGGAGGAACCCYGCTTGTTATTAGGAGTTTGCAATGGCAGAGCAAAAGAGAATCAGGCCCTAAATCTCTGCAATGGGAGAAACTTCTTCAACCACTCCCAGAGCTGCAGTTATACCCTGCCCTCCTGTACTGCAGTCCTCAGCATGCTTGGCAGATGACTGAGAAATGGGTCCCATAGTTTGGTATCTAAAAGATTTGTGAGATGTGACTTTCTTCTACAAAAGCCTTGTTGATTATTCCCTGTTGTGACACATTTATCCACATAGCATTAAGGCATATTTGATCAGTAAGTTACCCATACGACAATTAATAAAGCAATTTCATACTTAAGTTAATTTAGAACTCTTGTGTGAATATTGTCTGACCCTGGCAATGTCTTACTGTTCAGTTTATTGAGTAGTCCTATAGCTGGTATTATTACCACTACAGTTTAAAATGCTTAGATTCATTCCCTTTAAAGAACAGCTCTATTGTCCTTGCTGAGCTCCTCTTAGTAAGCAAAATGCAGAGGATTCATTTGGATTATCAGTGATGGTTTTATCTTTCTTAACTGTTCCTTTTATATTTTGCTAATGTATTCTCCATGCCAGGTCTCTGGCAGACATCCTGTTTCCAATGAGTTTGTTATTATTAGTTTTTATTGCTTTAGCATAAAATCTGAATCCAGATTTGGATTTTCCCAGATTTTAGAGGTTCAGATTCAGACTGTTATAAAAATAGGATCAAGATGTGGGGCCTGAGGCATGGCCTTGAGCCTAACATGACTTAGGCTGTGCCTGGCAAGGTAACTCAGTAAAATGGCATGGGAGGCTTCCAGGTAGTACGCATTTTCAGCTCATTTATTTTGCATGAGACTACTCACAAGAAATAATACACTGTTGATGCTCCGCAAATGAAACACAGGAACTGGGTTATTTTCTCTTTAGGCATGAACACCACAAGGGTTGCATAAAAAACCACAGAGTACAGGGCAGTCTGGAAGTTTTTTACTGCTGAAAGTCACGCAGGAGAAGAACAGGGCCCACCTGTGAGATACAGAAAAACCGTGGGCATTGTTTGCCAGCGCACTTCTCTGTGCAGGTCTGTTGGCCACCAGGCCACCAGCCAGGCATTGGCTCGTCTACGGTGCGTGCTGGCACATTTGCTCTGTTGTGTTCTGAGCCACCATCAGCTGCTCCAACCAGTTTCTGCGCTGACTACCAACCACATAGCCTTAGGGAGCGTAGTGCCCTCGTTAATTAAACCTTCCTGAGAGACACCTATATTACCACTAAACTGTGGTGACACAGCTTTTAGTCATCTTGTAGGCTTACACCTACTGGGATTATACAATTYAGCGTATTCTGCAGAGAGATGTATGGACCCACCTTTAGGAATATGGCTGATCGACTGACTTCTCTGTCTCTTCTCCAGCCCAGCAACCTCTCTTTTGTCTTCTGCAAGCTGCTAAGATAACAAATGACCTCTCAGAGAAGTACCCATCTGAATTGTTTGCCATCTTCTCCTTTGAGTTGTTATATCCCATTCTTTTGCTACACATCAGCCCACATTGTAACTCCATATTCTGTCACTAGAGCAAGACACAGAGGTGACAAAAGATATTAAAATGACTGCTTTGTGCCTGCAATACGCAGCGCTGTTTTCTGTTGCACTGTTTCACATGGGGCATACAGGAAAGGAGAAATTAGATGTGTCTCTAGGAAGTAGGCTTAACAAAAATAAAAGGGGTGGGGAGGGTTAAATTTTGATGAACTATTTTTTTCTTCCTAACCACGTACTTCAGCTGAGTAAACAGTAAATAAACACAACAACAAATTCTCATTGTGTGATTTTTCCCTTACTTGTACTATTATTAATTGTCAGTAAGATAAGAAAGAAAAAGTGAAGAAAGGAAGGAAGAGAGAAACTAGGTCAAGAGGTTTATTTTGGGGGGAAAACTGCTATTTTTCAACTTCTTCTGCTCATGCTTTACTTTTTTTTCCTGAAAACTAATGGCTTAACATTAAGTACAGAAGTACAAAAGACCTGATTTACTCTGCACATCAAATACAGCAAATAACCCTCCTATGTAAAGAAGGAAAGCTTTTCTGTAATTGAACTCTCACCAAGAAGCAAGTGGAGAGGACAGGGAAAGACACAGCTCTTGACATTATTCACTTGGTATGTCAAAATGTAAAAGATTATCCAGACAATTAAAGAACTTTTTTTTTTTTTTTCTTTTGTATTTGTAGAAAAACTGGCCATTCTTTTGGTGGAAAAGATCTATGTGCAAAGAGGTAAACTCTGAAAAAATCCATTGTACTCTTCAGTGATTATCTTTTTGGTAATTTGTTAACAACAGAAAGTTTTACCTTCTAGGAGAAACAGGACATACAAGCAATACTTTGAAGCAAAACTTTGAAGCAGAAGAATGCATGGATTTTTCTGGGGAGGAGGATGGAAGAGGGGGTGTCAAAAATCACATGCACCTGAGTACATACAACTATTTGCATTGCAAATCACATGCAACTATTAAAAGACATAATACTCCAATACTTTCTCCCTTCCCCTTCCCCTCTCCCTCTCCCTCTCCCTCTCCCTTTCTCTCTAGGCAAGCAGCATTTCCCTGTTCTCTTTGCTCATCCAGTGCTTTGCCAGGAAGACAAGAAAGAATTCAGATTGTATTTCTAACATGAATGCAGTTGCGAGGGATGCATACCACATTCACAAAGCAAAACCATCTGCTAGGCCCTCCCTCGTTAGGTGAGCATTCTCCTGGAGAGGGCTAATCCGTACAGAAGGAAAAGCCAAGAGCAGTGCTAGGCATCCCAAACTCCTCCCCTACCACGTGTATCAAATATGCTGAGAAAATGTCAGAGCAAGGAGGAGTTGAATCTCCCTCCTGCACTTCACAGTCGGCAAACGGTTCCAGCTGCTGTCAACTACTGTTATCGTGTATGTTAAGTAGGTTCTACAAGGTGACAGCATACTTTCTTTTCCCCAGGTATTCCAGGAATTATCAAATCTCATTGAACTGGCTATGCTGGCAAAATGTCCCTTTGTGGCAATCATAAGGCCCGCAGTGGAAATTCATAACAAAACTAATTTGGCAGTCCCTCTGTGCTTGTAATAATCCTTCCAGATAGCACTAGTGGTGGAAGATCTGAGATTATCTTGTTCTGTAGGCCAGGCTGGCCCTCTAATTTAATCCAGGAACAGGAGAAAATAAAATGCAGCAAGACCATGTTGGCTTCACTAGTTTTTGGGCCCTGAGTTAAGGGAGCTCAGCTAGGCCCCGGGACTAGGAACCAGTACAAAATCATAAAGGATACTAAGTGATAAAGTAAGTCACTAAGTATCTCAAATTAAAGATTAGTTAAAGGCTGCTGGAGARCTTTAAATCCTCCCTGTGTGTTCAGTCCCCTGTCTCTACTCTCAAAATAGACAGGTATTATAATATTTAGGACCTTTTTCACCCCATCCACAGTGTCTGATCATGCCCAAAACAGCTAGCGAGGACAGCCAACACCATGCTGATCCCTTTTGCTCAAGAATCTAGCAATTATGGCTTTCCTCTGAGATATGAGAGACCTGGGATCAAATCATTCTTCATGGGTCGTATACTCACATCCTCTCTGAAAAGCCCTATTGCCCCAGGCTATGAAGAACATTAGATTCAATCACTTCTGCTGAAGCTGTTCTGCTATGCATAGGATAGTTAAATATTCATGGTAAGAAAGACTGAGGAAGGAAAGAGAAAGAATGGCCTATGGTCAGGGCCATCAAAAGTATTAGTATCCCTTGTGCTACCTGTTCCCAACAATGTCACCATGCCCTCCTCTTCCTGAGGTCCTTTTCTGGTCCCCAATATTTAATGGTAACTCCAGCTGGGATCTCCAAGGGAACAGCRGAGTGGAGTGAGAAGTGCAGGATGTGGTGCAGACGGGTACAAAGTGGGAAAGCAGCGGGGGAGGAAGACTCCTCAAGTGATCCAAGCACTTTATTTTTTGCAGGGTGCAGCTCTGGCAAAACTGCCTCCCTACCCCACGCGCTCTGCCAGTGACCACAGTACTTACTCATAAGAAAGAGACCCAGGTTCCACATTTCACTCTAACGCATAATTTAATTCAAACACAAAGTAAATCATCTTCAACAGGAGAAAGAGAGCATTTCCCACCCCAGAGCCCCGTAAGAGCTGATGGACAGAGCATGCTCTTGCGCAATAGGTGTTCGGATCCCCTTAGGCTTGAGGCTGCGAAGGCACCTAATGTAACAGTGGCATCTAGGACCTCTTGCAGAACCAGCTGCAATTCCCTGCTAGCCAAAAAACAAATCCATTTACAATAATTATACGTGTTTACTGCTTCCAGAGGGAAAATAAATAAAGCAATTAATGTAATTTACAAAAACAAAGGGACTAGTTCACATTAGGAATGAGTCACTTGCCAAAAAGTATTTTCTGAAGTGACCTATTTCTTAAGAGTGTAGAAATGACAGAAATAAAGAAGTAAATAAAAAATCTTCTTTTATTTTCTTCTTTAAAAAAAAAGATGAAACATTATTTAATGTAATTACAATAACGAAAATCTCCAGATAAGACCGCAGTTTCTACCCAGGAAGACTTTGCCTCATGAGATTTTAAAGTCCCTGAAAACAGCAGACTATATAGCATATCCAAACTACATGGGCTGTGGCACGTGCATCTATAATAGCTATTGCACACAATGCATGTAGAGAATCTCATACAGTAGTCCTGAGTCAAGGGAAATACTCTCTTTGATTTCAGTGGGAATCAGAGAAGTCCTTAAGGAATAGAAGAGTATACCATAATAGAAACAAAGCTTAGTTTAGATGTGAATCACAATGCTGCCATTGCATTTATGCTCAGTTTAACCTATTAAACAATGTAAGATGAGCAAAAATTTCTAATTTCCATACTGCTGATTTTGCAGACTTCAGAAACCCTGAGTATGAAATAAATAACTTGCTCTTAATAAATGCCTAATTTCAGTAYGGATAATATATTTAAATACAGGAAGATATAAATGATATATTTTTATCGCATTGCTGGTTACCTTTCTATACTGATCCAAATAAACACAAATGTTAAAAATTACAAGGAACTGTCTAAAAAATTTTGTCTGTATGTAACAAGAGACACATTGGGAAGACCATGCTATTATGCAAAGTTATGAAGATTAAGTAGACTGTATCAATATAATCAGTATTGTGTTTCCTGAACGACTGGCCTGGCTGTATAGCTATGTCTGTATCATAAAAATGCAATGATTAAACTGCACAGAGGAAAAGATTGGAATTCACTGCATAGAAATCTAAGTAGTATTCCTCTACTTCTTCATTAGATGGATTTCCTGTGTCAATATACCATATTCATTCCTAAAGAGAGTACTCTGAAAAGACAAGATTATTCTAAAGTACTCTTAGTCCTTGAGAAGTGTGTAGTTTCTGGATTATTTTTTTAAAAATAAAATGAGCAGTTTCTAGAACCAATGTTTGGGGAATTTAAAAGATAAATTCTTCATATTATGAGACAGGATATGTAAGAACTTATTTTTCTGACATATCAGAGAGTGGTGGGGAAACTGGTGATTATGAAATTGTTTACTTTTCTCCTGGCTAATTTGCCAGTATTATAAATTTTTATGAAATGGTCCTTATGCTCGGTAGCTAAGGCTGTGGTCACTTTCTGTACAGCCACTCACATTTGTGAAGTCTTTTCCTCTTTTTCTACTGGACCTAGTCTATGATGCTTTTCACTCTTGTATCTTAGTTCAACATACAAAAATGATCAAATAATAGAATACACAAAAGCTTCTAATCTTTTCTAATTCCTTCTGTCAACCATATTTTGTCTGTTTTCTCCCTTTTATTTCCCTTTCTTTCTGATTTTCTTTTCCTGYATCTGATTTTTTTCTTGCCATGACCACAGAGAATTGAGAGAGAGAGACAAAGATGCGTTTTGTACCCGCAGACAAATAAACTTTGTGTGCAGCTGAGTCTGTCCCACCTGCAATTGTCTCATCCTAGAATCCTTTATTTGCAACATTCCCTGTCAATGTAGAGATCCAAAATAGGTAAACAGGTTCTAAGGAAGCATTTCATAAACTGTCCAAAATATCAGGAATACAGCTATTATTAGGAGCCTGTAAAATGTATGAAACTATAGTATGATGTTCTTCTGGAGCTGCAGCATTTGCACAAGTTTCCATGCAGCTTTGTTCTGAACTTCTGCTTTCCAATGGTGATACATTCCTTTCTCCCTAGCTCCTATGCCATTAGATATCCTTCTCTTTTAAGGTTTGTTCTCTTTGGCTCTGCCTTACTAGAAAAATGAGTCATATCTAACAATAAGAGCTGGCAATCGGTGCAGTTGCAACAGTGCTGTTGCCTCTGTGAGTGACACAAAGAGAGATTCAAGCTTCATGGGTACACAAAATCCATCCATGTGACCCTGGACATCACCAGCTTGTTTCATGTAGGTCAAAAAGCTATTGGGGAAGCTGTGACTTTCAGAGCTTTGAAAGTATTTAACTTCTTTCTGAGGTCAGGGCATACCAATCCTCTGAGCTGGAGATGTGACGTGGCCCTGGATATGAGCTTGTGCTGTTCCCTGCCGTTATGTAGGAACTGAGCTCATGATTAATATCTCATCCTGCATGACCTGTTATTTCTGAAAAAGTTAATGTGCAAAGGGTTAAGATAAAAATCACAACTGATAAACAGCCAACTGAAAAAGTACATAGTGCTATGAATGCACTTCTAAGATTTGGGATTTGAGTCACACTGAAAAGGAGAGAGAAAGGAGGAGAGGGAGGGAGGAAAGCGTCTTTTTAAGCCTACAGGAATAAAAGTCCACTTGAGCTTTCAAAATCTCCACTTTCAATGTGACTTCATTATCTTCTTTACAACAAAAGTATTGGATTATGACATATGCCAACCTATACACAAAATATATATCATGCATGGGCTGCCTATACCCAATCCAGTTATCTGGATCAGTGCTGTAATCCATTTGGGTAAGGACCAAGTTACTTGGGAAATAGTTGTTGCTTTTATTTCACATACAGCTCCAGGATTATTGATCCCTATGTATATAAAAATAATAAGCTAATTTAGATTTTAAGATCTAGCATGTCTCATTGTGATTTTCCATTGCAAATCCCATGGAATACATGTTAAATTCCTGTCTTCTTACTAGGAGAGGTTGAAATGCTCAATATAGAAAAAATTGTTCTGTGGTTTAAATCAACATCTCTATATTAAATTTGGAATCAGCTTTCAAAACAGGTTGGTAAACTTTTAATTAAACAGATGACAAAGAATCTGCAAAAGTGTCTCTGGAGAAAAGCTCAATAAGACTGTAAACTGCATATGTTCTTTTATTAGTAGTGACTAATTTTTTTGGAATGGCCAAGGATCAGATTTGCTGCAATTAAACTCATAATAGATATAACCTCATTAAACAAGTTTGTATACATAGAATGTGCTGCTTTAGCTGTTGCTTCTTTAAAGTTCATTTTGTTTTCCATCTGCTTTTTATCTGATCAGCAAGCAGAATACAGAATAGCATACAGAATAGCTGTATGAAAGGCATGTAGCAAAAATTCCTCCATCCTGTTGAAAAAGACTCAGTAAATAGGGCCAAGTGCTAAGGGCTCGCTTTAAAGGTTTATGTCATTCTACATCATTGCTTTAAAAATCACCAGTTTCAAATTCTTACTTCTCTTGCCCACTCTTCTTTCCTAAATTACTTCTCTGAACTGTGAGTGTCAAAGCTCTAAGTTGTTTCAGCTTGATCACAATAAAAAATCAAATTTGGCTCTGTGAGATCATGGTCTCCAGTAGGCCCACAAAATCACTTATATCTCCCGTTCTTAAAAAATGTTTCCAGAGATCTTTGAATGCCCCCTTTTAAACACAGGTGGTCCTGTTTAGTAAGAGCAAAATAAGACCAAACAAATTTTGCTGACATCATGTGTCAAGAAACTCAGAAATGGCCTCATATATTTCCTGCTGCAGTGACCCCATTAATCCCACCTTAATGGCCATGTCCATATTGATGCTTCTCTGCTCAGGATTAACAAGTATTTCTTTCTGTGTGCCATTTAAAGCATGTTCTTTTCATAACCTATTGGATACGGAGATGGGAGAGCTGGCTGTTCATTTAAGCATGAAACCGTTCACACTGTCACCTTGCTGGGGGCATTAGACTGTGATCTATCTTCCAGCCAGATTCAGCTCTCACTGAAATCAAAAAGAGGACTCCTGTGGCACCGAGAGCTCACAGGGGSAGACGGGAGAAAATGTCTCCCCTTAGCACTGCGGTTAGACCAAGCAGCTCACCAGCATCCTTTCTCTGTTCTTTTGTTTTCTTTTAGACTTAGCCCCAACGCTTTACGCTGATGCAATTCTCAAACCTAAAAGTTTGAATACTTCCACTAAGCCATCAAGGAAGGTTAAGACCATCAAGGTTGTTCTCATCTTGCTGCTAGCACACGTGCTGATAAGCCCGGGGTCAGGTACACAACTCTTTGCCTGTCATCCCAAGTTTCAGAAAGGACAGGGATTGCTTTCCTGGGCTGATGCATGGAGACAGGCAGATGCTGGTTTTAGCCTCCACTAAAACCAGTGTCATAAGACACTTGAAGAATGAAATGAAAAGGATGAAAATATCTACCAGAATAAAGATACTCCATAAGATGAAATCCAGCATGTTCCACAGTCTGAAAGGACAGCACTTTTGACTTGGCATTGATCTCTTACGCAGAAGGGTTAACCCTAAAGAGTAAGAAAGAGTCTAAACATCAGAGCCTTACCAGGTATGCTAATTCTTTATATTGTTTTAATCTAACCGAATATACATGTTTAGACTTTATATACAAAGCTGATTTATTTACTAGATATTTTAAAATGCATTCATGCTACCAGTCATTTATTTTTTCTCCAGGTGAAGCAGATTAGATTTTAAACAGGAAACTTGTGTCCAGTGACAGAAGATAGAGCTCTCTAGGGTAACAAACCCTAATGATTCCTGCTGCTACAATTGCCATAGAAACAGAAATGCCGCTTATACTGCTCTCCCTTGTCTGTAATGAAATATTACCACTTGAGGGGATTTAGAGAGTATCCTGCAAAGGCCTTGATCCAGCAAGGTGCTGAACACCCCTGGTGAGGTGCTGGAACCTTGATCCCCAAGGTATTTAGATATATCACGTCCATTAGTTTTCAGAACCAATGGGACCTTGATGTGAAAAAGACTTCTGAGGATGTGAGCCCTGTGTGTCTTTTAATTCTTGCTGAAAGGGCTAAGGGTTTAGGACTTAACTCATTTCCCATTGTTAGCGTCTGGGACTTTTGCTCTTTAAATGGTAATAAGTCTGGGCCCTTCATAAGGCTACTTGGTATTTATTTGAGGTTAGACTGGGTCACAGAAGGCAGCAACACAGGACGCAGCACAGGATGCAACACAGACAGATGTCAACCCAGCCCTAAGTATATTGGTTTAACCTGCCCAGTTCTTATTATTTTCCTATCCTTGATTCAATTCTATCCAGCCAGGTGGTAAGGAAGTATACACTCCTTACTTAATGCTGAAGGTACCAGAAACTATCCAGAGCAAGTAGCCAGATGGCTGTCTACAACTTAAATAAAATTTGGGGTTTTTTTTAGATCCACAAAGGGAATTTATTTATTACAGAGAAAGCAGACTGGGGCAATAATAATCAAAGTAATATTTACCCCTTAATAACTACCTATTTTTATACTGGTGCTAGAGGTTAATAGCACTGTTATTTACTCCTCTGCCAAAAAGTACTGAAGGATGTGAAATGTAGCAGTCAATAAAGCTGAGCCGTCAGATAAATAACATTCATATTACTCTCTGACAAATTCTTTTGCTACGCAGAGATATAAATAACACTAAGAAAGCAGTTCCTACATTACAAGTTTACTGATGTGTAAAATGTAATTTTAAAAAGAGCCCAAAGCACCAGGAGCGTGATATGCTGTAACATGATATATAGAAAGAGATATATGGCACATCTAACACCTGTAAGGAGAAGAAACTGGGAGAGTGAAACATCTTTGTAAAGATGGGTTGCAGCACTAAAGCACAAAGAAAGGATGGAAAGACAGCAACTCCCATTCAGAGAAGTGACGATATCTTTATTTGCTGAACAAAGCTTCACAGTAATAATAACATTTCTGATTTCCCAGTCCTCAGGGGGATGGACTGGCCAGGGAACAGACTGTCTCTCTCCATAGCAAAATTGCATTTATGTTCAGAAAGGGTGGGTGTTGTGAGCTTCTGATATGAAAAGGCAGATTTACCTCTGAGGGTTTTCTTCCCTGGAAGCACACAGAATGGACCAGACTGCATCTCCCCAGTGGTGAAGAGCAGCAAAGGGGGATACAACAGTGCTCTTGTTGCCAAATTAATTGTCTGACCTTAGAATAACACTGCCTGTTCAGCCACTCAAAARTAAAAAAAAAAAAAAAAAAAAAAGTGTTTATATACATGCATTGAGTTTTTGAGTGACCCTGAAATGAAGAGAGATATAGATAGATAGATAGACAGATAGATAGATAGACAGATAGATAGATAAACAGACAGAGAAAAGTGTCTTCTAAAATAACCAGTAATAAAATACAGGCATTACAAAAAACAGAAGTGGAAAATGGCAGAGTGCATTAAGTGAAAGTGAGGGGGTCAGCTGGGCAAGAAAGAAATGTGGGAATGGTCTTCTGTTTCCTAAATGCTTCATGCACACCTGTGTCCCCTGGCAGTGCATGTGATGGAGAAAGAAATAATAGATTTATCCAGGGGAAATGCACAGCCTCTTTTAATTGTTCTACCTCCAGTTTCTGTACTGCTGGCTCTTTTGTAAGACAAAGAAGTTTCCTGATGCTTTGGATTCAAAACTATGCTGGCTGGGTGAGCTACTTCCATGGAGAACATTGAAAATCAATGCAGTCTTGAGCTTCATCTAACACAGATCATTAGCACTGTGTTTATACCATGAGGACAGACAGGCACTGCAGCCCTGCTGGCTCGCCCTGCCTGCACACCCATTAGTCTCCCAGCTCTGAGCTGGGGAGAGCCCACACTGGGCTGGAAACGGGGTCCAAGCTGGACCCATTTCTGCCTTGATGACTGAGAGCTGAGTTGTTCAATAGCACGCAGAGCCAGAGAGCCCCTGGAGGCCGGCTCTGTGGCCATGCTCTAAGTGCTAAACAACACGACCCTTTGGATGATTGGTTCCAACAGGTTCGTTTTAGCACCTGTAAAAAAGTTAAGTCCCCACACAGACTGTGAGTGGAGTATCTACAGGAGCTCTTGTCTTGCTGATTGCTGCATGCTTGGCTTTGTGCTGTTACATGTCGTTAAAGAGTTTCCTCATCATGCCCTTTTGACAGCCATGTTCCTTATCAATATGTAAAAATCATAAAGCTTTCAATTTCATGGAAATCGGATTTGGGAAAATGTCAGTCTTCTCTTTGGTCTGGTACAATAAACAAGGTTCTCTGTCATCACCCACCAAAGATGCCTTCCCTGCTCGGTGGCCTGCCTTTTCTGGGGAGAGGGGAGAAAGAAGAACAGAGAGAAAAAGGAAAGGTGAGCTACTGACCTTACAGCTGAGCTCAGCTATGGTTGAGGTGGATGGGCATTCCTGAAGAGTCCTTTTATTTTATGAGAGACCTCAAAGATAATTTGGGGTTATTGGCCATGATATCAACATTTTGAAACTTCCTGGTAATATTATGTTAATATTTTAAGGTCTATGATTACAGAACGATTGTACATGACTCCTCTTGCTAAATTCCAAATGATCATCCTCAGAGCATTAACAAGCACACCGAGAAGTAAGAGTAGGAATGCAATTTCTAATATATCAGAAATGTCTTTGTCTAACTAAGAATATTTGTAGCACAAACTGGAGGAGACAGAGTGCTTAAACCATAGCAGCGTGWTGACAAAAATAAGCAAGTAACAGATAGTTTGGACTAAATATATAAGTAATATATTTCAATCAGATCTTGACACTGTGGAATTATTTAAATGTGAGTGGAAAGATGTCCCCTCAGATTTTTTTCCCTATTAATGGCAAAAGCATTTTTGTAATCCAAACAACTTTTTACTCTGTCTTTTTCCAAAAAATAAAGAAATTACTCAAATTAATATTAATTAAAGATATGTGGGAAAGTAGTTCTGCAGCAGAGAAGTGAGACCTCTCTAATTTCTTTTAAAAAGTGTTTCAGATATGGTAGCTGCCATAATCAAAAGGATAAATTTTGCAAACATTATGAACATATCCATTTGGGAAGTCAAAACAAATATGATGTAGACCCGGCTTTTGTCATAGATAAATAGTTCTTTTTGTTGCGAGCCCTGGAGTATTTAAAGCAACCCAGCAAAGTCCAATGAAGTGTCAACTCAAGCCAGGAGCATTATTATTTATTGTCAGTTAGGACCTTCATTGCTTACAGACATCACTGGAATATTACTGGTGATTGATACTGATGGCAATGATGATTACTCTTGCAATAAGCTTAATTAAAATAATAAAGTACTGTTGCACAGAACTTGGTTGTTGCCCAGGCAGGATAATGTATAAGTAGCACAAGGAAGTCATCAGCTTAGAGAGTGCTCATATTTCAAGTGTGACATAGCTAGGGAGGCAAAGAGGCATTGTGTGTCATTTCACCACTATTCCTGCTCCATCTCCTACGTGCATGCATATACAAATAATTGCTGGAGTAGACACTGTAGCAATTGCCTCTTAGATATTAATCCTGACTATCTACTTTAATGAAGTGCATATTGGTCGTAGTAAGTGGTACTGCTGTTTTTATGAGATGCTGCATATCTCTGAGAAACTTTTTTTGTCATTTTGCTTCAGGGAGCCCTTCTTTGACAGTCTGGTTCTGGCAATTTAAGTGATCTTCATCTGCTACAATGAGTGATCCATGCAGTCAAAGGTTGTAAGGGACCTGGAGGGAGGAGAGTCTTTCCTAACCTCTCATTCTAGGTAGCCTGTGCCAGAAAAAAAAAAGCACTAAGGTATAACATTACCTCATTATTCTTGCATAGTCAACTTTAGCTRTTAGCTGTGCATTTAGAAGATCAGAATAGATGTAAACTCTGAACCATCCAAGCTAGCTCAGCTGGTCTCAGACCTGGGTCTCCAGCAGCATGGGGAGCAGCTGTAGAGATCGTGGGCAGCTCCAATCTCAGAATAGACAGATCTGCATTTATAAAGGAGAATATCCCCCCAAAATTCTAGGCTTTTGGATTGGGTTAATTAAAACAGTAAGCCATATAAACATTTAAGGGGGAGTTTGAATATTAAGGTTTTTTATAACTAGAATTGTACTTCCKGCTGGTGTGACTTCACCGTTCAAGGTGAAGTAGGGATCATTTAAAAATCATCTAGATAATCAAACGCCTGTCTCATTAGATAAGACATGGGTGCTAATTTAGGAGGAAATTCCAGAAGAGCCTAGGAAAAAGCCTTTTGCCAGCTGGTAAAATGCAGCTGTGCAACCAAATTAGAAACTAATTCTAGAGTGGCCACCACATTCTGTCATTGAGACAGTCTAAATTTGGATATTCTGTCACTTGTCCTTCCCTGTTTCTAGGTCCAAGACTGATGATTTTTAATGTTATTTTGTCTGGAAGCTTGCGCCTTGTCCCCTTGCCTCTCTGTACTTATGAAACATGCCAAGTATTTGTTTTCCTTCCCTGCTTCTTTCCACTTATTTTATTTCACTGAGCACTTCCCCTTGCACTGGCATGCAAGTTTTGAATATAACCTTCTTCTTGAATGAGAAAATACTGTAAAGCTAGGCAGTATTTTGTATAAATTACACTCTCTGCAAGCAAGAAGSAAATGAGGCAGATGATGTCCAGATGAAGGAGAAAGGGCATGACTTAGGCRCTTCTGCGAGTAGCGCAGACCTGCAAAGCTTGATCAGGACACTGGAGAACGCACCCGGCACCAGCACAGTTCCAGTCACCCCAGCCACCGTCGTTCCAGTACCACCAGTGTCCTGTCAGCTTATGCCAGCAGATGATCTTGCCCAAATAGTTTTTTTTCTTTTTTTATTAGCTAACCCTGGATCCTGTCTCAGTTAGGAGGATAGGAACTACAAAAGAGATATGCAATCAGCTGAATAGTGATGGTTGTAAAACTGGTTTCACATAAGATGGTATCAGGGTTTGAATTTTCTTGTGCATACAGAGAAAGTATATTTGGCTTTCCAATGAGATGTTTTGCATATTAAACAAGACACAAAATGCCTATTGCAAAGTGGGAAACCACCTGAAGCCTCTCTTACAGAGGCCTCTCTTACAGAGGCTGTCATTGCCTGTCATTACAGGCAATCACGATAGTCAGGGTCTTACATTTCTTAAAGGAGGAAGAAATGATTCAACTAACACAAATGTGTTTGGCTGAGCATCCTATTCCCTGTAGAGAGCGGGATGACATTTTCAGAAGGTACATTTGACCCAATGTTTTAATATAATGAAACTCTGTGGCTTTTTGTCTTGATAAACCATAAAGAGGCTGAGAAAAAGATTACTCCATTTAGGCAGTTTGACAAACTTGCAGGAAAAATACATTCAGAAATAGTTTCTAAAGAATTGTGTCAGAAGTGGCACAGTGGACAGAGACCAGAAGAGAAAGAGGAGAGGGTTGCGTGTGTGTGTGTGTGTGTGTTCGTGTGTGCTTGCAGGGATGGGTGTGGGAAGCTGGCATGTTGGCGGCATTGTCCTGACCATATCTGAGCTGAGAGACATCTCATTAAGGAGAAGCAGTCAGAGCATGGGCACAAGAGAGTTTAAGCTAAGCAAGGATAAGAAGTTTAACTGGTGAAAGTAAAGACAATCTGTTGAATTAACCAGAACTTGAAGGTTTGAGCTGATATAGGGAATAAGCGGGGAAAAAAAATCAAACTAGTATAAAACGTTTCAGCACTCAAGACTAGAAATTTGGAGACTACACAAAGCAAGACAGCTTTACTGACAAAACATGCAGGTGCTCAATTTTAAGTAAAGGTGCTTAAGTGCTTTACTAAATAGGGAAGAAAACAGGCAATACTTAAATGCTTCCCTATACAGGACAGTGGTGCAAATTGTACAAATTAGGGCTTCAAACAGTTTCCACAGAAAGTGTAGTCCTTCCATCAAAAAACCCAAACACAAAAAGGCTGTAAAGTTTCCTTTCAGACCCCGAATGTGTCTATCCAGTAAGTATCTCACATCTGAATTGCTCCCTTTCAGTGCTGATTCATCAATTTTGCTCGTAATGTAATTAAGCCAAGGAGTCCCAAAATGCACCCTCATACCTCAGAGACAAATCCTGGTGCAAAATGAAATACGTGGTCCAAATAGGGAGTCAAGAAAGAAAAATTAAAGCACTTCAGCTAGGACTTTCAGAGGGCAGTCTTTCTTTTTAATTCTTTTTTGAAATATAAGATTTCAGTTTTGCCAAACTTTTCCCATCGTGAAAAGAAAGACTTCTCAGTGGAAAATTCTGAAGTTACTTCTTCCTATTTTTGTCAAATTTTTGAAAGGAAAAAAATAAAACACCAGTCCTTTCATGTCTGAGTGACTTTGTTACTCCCAGATGTAGAATGTACACATATCATGCAAGGAGATCATTAAAAAAAATGTATCTTACTGTTAAAAATTATCTAACTGCTGTATCTGAAAACATATTTGTAAATGAAAAGTCAGGAATGTATGAGAGTATGTCTAGTGGAGCTCTGTGGAGATTGGTTCTCTGCTAAAAGAAATATTAATCATTTTATACTGAACGTAAAAGTTATGAAGCATGTCTGATAAGGATGGAGGAAGTTGTTAAATAATGATAAGGATAGGTCATGTATTATAATCCTGATAATGTGATGAACTGGAAACAGTCAAACAATGTGCATTTTAACAGAGTCATTTGCAAGGTCATATAGGTAAGAAGAAATAGGGTACAGTGAATGCGTACTATTAACACTGAGAAAGGAGTGATTTCGGAAAGAACTGAGAGGTCACAGCAGACAGACAATTAAATATGATTTCTCAGTGTAAAACTGGCCAAAAGTATGATGTGATGCTTGGATATATAACTGAGGATAAGAAGGTGATATTGTCTATATATACAGCATCAGTTAATGTACTAGTAGAATGCCGTGTCTCTTTTTTAGTGTCCTTTGTCTAATAAGGATATCAAAACACTGGGGAGTGTTCAGAAAAGATCTACAAGAATAATTTGAGGTCTGAAAAGCTTTCCTTATGAAAAAAAAATCCATATATTTAGCTTATGAAGGTGAAATTTAAGAGCTAACTTAATTTTAATTTATAATCATTCACAGAAAGAAAGAAGTTCTAAGTAACTATAATGCTTCTCAGTTAACAAATACAAAACAGGATCCTGGTAACAGAAGCCAAAAGCAGAAGACTGAAACTAGAAACATGCAGATTTTAAGTGCCCGCTAAAATTTATGCTCTAGTTGAACCAAAGCAGATGAAGCAGTCTGTTCAGATGATGTTAATTGTTCCACATAGTCTTAACCATTTATCAATATACCAAAATGGGACCATTGTATAAGGGGTGCATCATGGAACAGACTATCCTGGCATGTGTTTTAAAGAAGCCAATCTTATCAAGTACAGAAACCAAAGAGTGGTAGAAGGCATTTTCCTACATACATCACTACACAAAGGGGGATGGAAAATAATCATCACTCTTTCTAAGGGTGAATAGCAAAGTAGCACTGTGGCAGAGAAGACAAAATGATTTAGGAACTTGAGATAGGGTCCTATCCAAATGAAGTGAACAAGCAATATGCTGATATTAATTCTAAGAGATAAATACAAAGTAATGCACTCTGGAAAGATTAGTTTAAACTGTTCAAACATATTATCTGGTTCTGATCTCACTATAGCTTACTTTGCAATCACTAGTCAGGACCACCTGAAATAGCAAAAAAAAAAAAAAAAAAAGTTAGATTAGATAAAAAAGAGAGTAGAGACTGGGGCTATTATAATGCCATTATATAAATCATACCAGGATACTTTTGGTTCTCCTATCTCAAAGATGACATGATAGAAGTCTGAGGGCTTGGAAACAGTGAAGGATGATAAAAAGTGTGGAAATGCTTCTTATTTTGTGAGGATTTACATTAAGGAAAAGACAAATTTAAAAGCTAACAATAGCATATGGCATCATGTCTAGTATAAAGATAATGGGACACTATGCTTCTGGTTACCCTTAATAAAAAAATGAAAGTTATTCAATAAAATTAAAAGGCAACTTTTTTTTTTTTAATGCTTTCTAACCTGTGTGACACAAACCCTCATTTTAGCCATGTACTTAACAGAACTAAAAAAGGTAAGCCATGTACATGTTGCTGAGCATCACCTTGAAGTGGATTTTTAAAAGGTTTTTCCTAAGCATGCGTGTAAACCCTCACGCCTGAGGACAAAAGGCAGCTGCTAGATGACAGAAGGCTAACAAGCAGCTTCCCTTCAGAGCAGTTACTCCGTAAGGCCCCAGTTCAGTAGTTCTTCGCTATTTAGGAAAACATGTTGAGTGGAAATTTTCAAAGGGCTAGAGAACAATTAGGTGTGTAACTTCCATTCGAAGCTGGGGGAGGAGGAGAGGTGAAAGCCAGACTTCCACTTGGCTGCTGAAAACCTTCCCATCCCTAAAGTTAACCATGTGCTTAAATGCCTTGGACTTTCATGGTAGAGACAGGACCCTGGATTAGATGACTCATGGAGTGGATCAAGTGTGGGGAGACCTATGTTGCTGTACAATAAATCTGAAGTCTCTTTTCCTGTTGTTAATCTCCTTCCTGTCTGTTAGCCTCAAGGCACAGTGAAGAGTTAATTGATTTTCATCCAGGAAGAGAGGACTTCTCTGAAAAGTGCAGCCATGGAATTTTTTATTTTATTTTAAGCACCAGGCACACCTGCCAGGCCTCCAATTATTCCTCAGGAGGAGAAAGTCTACTGTTTTTCCTGTGAGGAAACCCTCTGATCCAAGCACTTGTCAGAGGTTTGTACTTCATCTATGGACTGCGTTAATCTGTCTTCCCTCTTAAAACTCAGCTGCTGGTGGAGGTTTTGGGGGTGCCTGTCCTTTTGTATATGTGTTTAGAGGTTAGAGCACTTAACCAGAGAGAGAGAAAGCCAGGGCCAGTTTCCTCCTCAGCCGGCGGGGGGGCTAAAAGCCCAGGAAAAAGTCCCCTCCAGCCTTGCTGGCTGCCCAGAGAGGAGAGAGATGAGATTTTTGAAACCCCTTGCACTGGGGTGGCCATCCAACCTGCTCCCATCCTTCCCGGGGGTTAGTCCACTGCAGAAGAGGAGTGATTCCTCCACACAGTCTGTTTTAAATGAAAGCGTTTTGTGTGGAGCCTGACCCTGCTGCTGAGCGTTTGGAGTCTGCAAATGCCCATCAGATCAAGCTCCTCGGTGATTTAGGGAGTGGAGTTGATTTAACCACCACGTCAGGACCGAGCTAACTTCAGAGTCATGCTACCTTTCTGTGTGTGTGTGTGTGTGTGTGGGGCGCTCTGATAATTCAGAAGCACCGTAAGGAACTGGCAGCTGGAGGGAGCGGTTCTGCCCCCAGCACCCTGCAGCTGGAGGGCGGTTGAAGCTGCATCATGGAGCAGCCTCGTGGGGACAACCAGAGCATTTCAGGTGAAGCTAAGCTCAAAGCTCTCCTCCAGGAAAGCACACAGTGTGCCAGTCACCAGTGGGCATTACTGGTACAGGACCAGCGCAAAGAACTCCTCGGTTTGTTCCTCAGCCCAAATGTGCATAACATGGACATTGGGTCCTCAGCACCAGCAATTTTTCTCTACATATCTGGTCCTATTGCACTACCTTACATATAAATGTAGTCTTAGGTGTCTTAATTCGGCTGAATTCTTATTTAAGGTACTTCTGTCACTTTTTCTGGTTACTGCCAGTCATGCTTTGAGCCACTACTATAGTACTCTGCCAGAATAGCTTTTATAGTATTACATGGGAAAATGAGACCTTCTTTGCTGAGATTTGAAATAATAAAAAAAAACTTTTCAAAAATATTCATGCTGAAGTCAAAATTGGACAGGAGGCTACTAGCTCTCTGTATATTTTTAAATACCAGCACAAGTTCTGTTGTGTGTCTTGTACCCACTAATGGATTTTAACTTTATTACTATCCAGTTTTATTGGAACTAATCAGAAGACTGTAGGAATGAAAGGACTCCCACATTACTGAAACAGTTAATTTTTTTAAAGCCAGTCTACTGAAGTGCAAGTTAAAAGGGGGGAGCAGATCAAATTCATGTACAGGTCATTTAAGAGCTCAATCTCATTTTTGAAATATAGATTATCCAGGATAACATGAATTCAGCATTTTTATATAATGTTTCATTGATTGATCGCTTAGGCCAACTGGACTTGGCTGCAGATAGATACCTAAAAATGAGTTTTAAAACTTTACCACCTTTTAATATTTTATAATCTGTCAAAAAATCAGTCAGAGACTCTGCCTTTTCTCAAGTCCTGATATCCCAGCAGCAGATCTTTAGCAGAAATGAGTTTTTTCATACAACTAAATGGTAGTTGCCATGAAAGCCCACGGTGAGTCATGACTCCAAAGAAATTCTTGGATGAACAGTTGTAAAGGTGAAACGAATGGCTAGCACCTGCCAAAACCTGCATGTAGAGTGCTGATGTCATCAGCAGTGCCATCACTTTGCAAGTAAAGCCTCTGCTAGGGTCTTGACAGGTAAGGGTAGGAGGCTATGACCTTCAAATAGTCTATTTTAAGATGCATTTTCTGTGTGGTCCTTTTAAGTCTCAGTGAAGCCTAGGCAGGACCCAGCCTTTTACTCATCAGGTCCCTATTTATGTTTATTTATAAGCTTTTCCATGGAGGTCATCCTGGYAGTATGTGAGTGCATTATGTATATTAATGGCCTTGTCCTCAAGCTATGCTAGAGTGATGAAGGTGTGACTCCTCCTTTTAGCAACAGGGAATGGATGCGAAGAGGGGTGAGGGGATGGACCAAGGTCACTCAAACCTGAGGCAGAATCTCCTGCACCCCAGCCTCAGCCTTCGCTTCTGCTCTCATTTTTGTGAAATTACAGTGATTTACTTCAGTGGGAGCTGAAGGCTTTCACAATGCTTCCCAGAGTCAGGTCTAAAATGTTTATTACATGTCAGTAATGAGATAGATACACATGCACACAAACACACATGCATGCACATGCACTACCCCCAGAATCAAAGCTTCATGAGTGGTATCACAGACATCCCTTGAGCTCTACTGAACACTTTCTATGAGCAATACAGAGGCATTGCCATCCAACAGACACAAAGCAGACTCTACCATAGGCTCAGCATGGGAAAATGGCAATTTATTTAATTTTGCTACAGCTTACTTTGAAATGGGCATTCTGACACTCTAGCCATTCTCGCAGAGCCTTTTCAAATGACATATTCAGATTACAAGCAGTGGTTCAGATTTTGCTGTCCTTCATGAAACAATGGACTTTTCAAACCTCATTTTCCTAAAATACAATAACTTATCCTAAGAAATCATCAACCTAAGCACTGGAAGTACCCAGTTAGCATCACACTGACGTTTATATAGTTAAGCAGCAGCAGTAGCAACAACAACAAAGCGTAATATTGCCAGTTTGCTAAGGCCATTGTTCAGGATAAAACTGCACATGGAACTAGTTAACCTGTGTGACAGTAAAATACTAGCCATCTTCATTGTGCTGACATTTAATAACCAGTCAAGAAAGATGAGAAAACACAAAGGAAATTGCAATCTGTACAGAAGTTTACTGAAAAGAAAATCATATTACTCTCATCTCTTAAAATACTAACACATTGTAACACTAGAACTGATAGCCCAGTCTAACTGGCAATGGATTTAAGATTTCGGGACACACAGCAGCTGAAATTGAAAGTAATGTGAATGAAGGTGATATGTTTAGCCTCAGGAAGCATGGAATTAAACTGTCTGCTGGTAGGAGGTGAGGGGAAAAAAAGCTAGAAACGCAGCAGTCCCTTATTTCAGCAACAGCAACCCACAGGAAGGTGGGAGGGGGGAAGGAAAGTGGGGGATGAAACCACAGCAAGTTTTCCCCTCAGCGTACCTAGCAGGAGATTAACAAAGAATATGCTTAATTATTGCTTCCTGCCCACCTGCCTAGTTCCTTTAAGAACCAGAACTCTCTCAAATAACATTCACTCCCTTGGCAAATGTACTCATAATGGAAGTGGTTACAAATTAACCAAGTCAATTCCTTTTTTTTTTTTTTTTTTTTACCTTAAAGGAATTACAATTATTTTCCTCTACCTTTTTTTCAGACCTGCTGGTGAACTTTCAGTTTCCAAGGACCAAAAACTAGATGTCACGTTGGTGTAAGTCAGCATAGCTTTTGTTCAAGTCAGTGATATTGCATCCATTTACATCAGTCAGTCATCCATTTGTCCTGGATGATCAAATTCACTGCCCTATTTACTGTCTTCAATAATTCTGTGCTATCCTAGCTGGTGCTACATTTATTTTGTTAATAATTCATGTGTTGTCTTCACCTTATGAGTCGCTGTGCTACACAAATGATCTGGAGTAATTAAACTACCTTTAAAGCACCTTGAGTGCTGTTGGCAGGAACAACTGCAAGTATTTAAAAGAATATTTAATACCATATACTGCCAGCATGCATGCTGGGAAACAAGCTCACATCCCAGAGCCTACCCTGGGCCAATCGCAGGAGAATGGTTTAATTGGTTAATCATATAAATTACAGTCACTTAATCATTTTAATCACCATCAGCCAATTAGCTCAGAGTTATGGGCTCTGAGGTAACCGTTATGCAAATGTTTGTTCCACTGCAAGCTATTAACAGCCATATTTTCTATATCAAGCTGACAATGACTGATGTGAAGAGGGAAGTGAAGGAAAGTGAGCATTTGTTTAGTTTAAACTTCTTTCCTTCTGACTAGAATGAAGCAAATGATGGGAAGTGGTCTTAAAATACAGTTGACTTTTCACCATTACAAGTACCCTTCACAGGTTATGCTGGTGTGGGCATGCTGAGGAGCTCTCCTAGCTATTTTTGCAGCATGCTACTGTCATTGCCCCAGTGCCCTAATATCACTATTGCTGTTAATGAACTGTTTCACTAGTAGGATAGAAATAAATGTTAGCATTCAGTTACTGGAAATCTGCAATGAGTGAAGGCTAGTTAGTTACAGTTCACTAACACTGATAATTTCCTGGAACAGAGGGATGAAACCTTCACTGGGTACCTTTGGGTCTCACCTGCTCTGTTTCTGCTGAAATCACCCCAGAGTCACCCCAGGTCTCATTGGCATTACTCTAGTGGCATCATGCTGGCTTAAGTGAAGATATTTACAATTAGGATCAGAATTTAGCCTTAAGTCTTTCTCCTAGGTTAAAAAGTATAGATGGTATTTTTCAATATACTGGCCCATTTGCATTGATTGGGTAAAGCGGAGCAGCACAGCAAAAAACTAAGCCATAGGAAATACAAATCAGCAGAAGCATCTCTGATACAGTAGGACCCACAGGTGCTTTGAAGCTGGCATGTACAAAGCATCCGTTGTGCCAGATAACTGTTGGTATTAATGCTTCTCAGGAAACACACTGTTCTTCTTTCCTATTGCCAACTCAGTCTTCCTTGGTATGCATGCAGAGGCTTCAAAGCTTCATTTATAATAAAGCTGGTATGAGAAAAAAAAAAGTGAGGAGGAGGAGGAGGAGGAGGTTTGTTAAGTTTCATTTTTGGTTTCGTATATATCTATCAACCAAAGTATGCTTAGATATCTAGCAGATGAGGAAGATGCAACTGGCATGATTGTCTGGTGCATTCAGAAGTCTCAACTCATTTTGTCGCTAAAGGAGTGAGACATCTGAGAGGGACACTCAGAAGTGCAAGCCTCAGGCATATATAGAAAAGGGACTTGTTTGGTTTGGTGTGAGAAACCACAAATCACTCATTCTCAAAAATGCCTCACTACCATCAAGCATCTGAACTAAAAGGTACAGGGCAATGTTTCCACAAAATTCACTACCTTCATAATATTTTGTTTAATTTTTGTTTCTGCTTTAAAATATTTTTGGTTTCAAAGTTCCATAGTAGCAGTGCTAAAAGCAGTGACTATATGCATAGTCACAAGAGTTATGCATTATGGCTTAGATTAAATGTGTGTAATAAGGACATCACTAGAAAGGATTATAGACAGTTATAAGCCATGGTTATTTGAAACCAATTAACCTGTTGGACTCTATAATACTCAATTAAAAAATTATTACAATATCTATTAACCATTTATTAGTCCTTTATCAGTTACTCATAAATAGAACCTTAATGTAAAGCATGATCATTTTGGCTATTTAAATTAGCAGTCAGTTGGGGGAGATAATATAAGAGTTATGGTGACTTATTTCAGGACTGAGGGGCTGATCTTGTCAGGTACAGAGAAGAAAAACCAAAACCCGTTCTATATGCTAATCAACACAGAAACAACTAGCAGCTGAAAAGGGTGTTCACAAAGTGTTTCCTCTTTGGTGCAGAGGCAGAGGAAAGAAATATTTTTCTGAGTCTCAGCTTGGTCTCAGTCATGCCAGAAATAAATGGGCTATGCATGTATTCTAGATACCTTAACTAGCTAAGGCCTGCAAATGGGTTGCCACCTCTGAGATGCAAAAATACCCAGACCAGCTGGGGAAAAAATGGCTGCTATGGTTGCAGATGGGTCTGTACATGCAAAGCAACTCTGATGCCATCCAGTAAAGTCTACAGTAAAGGCAGCCAAGCTGACTGGCAACCATCCAGAGGGCAATCTCATTCATAATAGGCCTGAGAGCTAGGAAAATATTTGCATACAAATTTTATGGAGGAAACTGAAATTGAGATTAAAGCCTTCATCTTATAAAAAGACTAGAGCGAGCAGCGCTCTGTGCCTACGGAGACCGAATCTGTCGGAGGCACTCCACGCAAGCATAGCGCCGTGTCCACAGGCATGGCATGGCCCTGCACGGCTTGTGAACCAGTGCCAAAGCTGTGGGAAACCCAGACCTGTGACTAGTTTGAGGCCCGATCCTGATTAAGAGGGCCTGGCTAGGAAGGATATGTCTCCTTCTTGTAAAGGAATGAAATGCCTTCTTTCACAGTTATGGTGCCCCACTGTTATTGCATCTTTTGATGATATTGCTTAGCAAAAATCCTGGTAAATACTTAAATAATACTTTTACATTTATGTCTTGAAGTAATATGTTACCTCTCCATAGCACCAAAGGGCACATCATTATCTTTCTAGCTGTATTGACAGGGTCCTCTGGTCTTTGCTGTGCCCTCAGCAGAGATACTTATGCCTGGTAAGCACTGCTTCCTCTGTCAAGGACGTTCCTTGGCTTCACAGACATGCTCTGCCTGAAATAAATTAATAATGGAGCAAACCTATCAATATTTATTAAAATTACTCAGGCAGAATGTAAAATAAAGGCTTCAACCATCAGCAGTGTCCAGTGAGACCATTGCAATGACCCCAGGATCAGGGCCCCCAAACTTTCATCCCCTGTAAACTGTGTCATGTCCTGTCAGAAGTGAGGGTGGGAGCTGCTTTTCTGCTCCTGTGAGGAAGATGGAGCCAGTTAAAGAGCCTGAATGAGAGGAGATCTTCCTGCAGAGGAGGGAGAAAGCTGTTTGGGCTCTAATTAGCCTTTCACTAAAATATTTCCTGGTGCCGAAAAGGAAGCTTGTCGTCTGAGACATTCATTCATTCTGTTTGGCTGAAACCTTCCAAAATCATTCTAAAGCCGTGGCCCACATGTCAAAGGATGTCTTTAAGATGGTGGTTGTACAAACCGCTTGCTTTAGTAACTAAGGGGTCATATTATAGCCTGTTGCTTTTCAGATTTGAAAAATAAATGCAGCTATGATTGTGTGTGTGTGTGTGCGCGCGCGYGTGTGTACTCTTTAAAAGCTTTTAGGAGAGGACAAACCTTATTATTTTCTTGCTAGTTTATCCAATGGCTACTAATTGTCATATTTTGTGGATGAAACTGAAAAAAACATTTTTGTGGATGTTTAGAAACATGATTTAATGACAGAATTTCTTCATTTCATTACCGGTTCTATTGTTTTCCCTGTCCTTCATTCACTTTAACTAAGCAGTGTGCAAGGAAYGCCAGATCAGGCTCCCTGAAAATTAGGCTCAGTTAAGCCAGGTGGCCTTTGATTGTTAACGATTGATTAGAAAGCAAAAGACAGATTTACAGCAAATTAGTCAATAACTGAACATTTTTGCTTGGTGAAAGAGATCTCCTTTATGCCTGTTGTTATTTTAGGTATTCCTTTAAGATGCCATTATTTATGTTACAATGCCTAGATAGAATGGCTTTTTTATTCTATTGACAAACCTGTCACTTAGAAAAGAACATAATGCCACTGCTGGTTTTACTGATTAGTGATAGCACTGACTATATTAAATACGATAATGATCTTAATATATTGCCATTTAGGAACTGGATGGTGCTTGTTTTCTGCTTGTAGGGAGGTCACACCATACCACACTATTTGTTTTCATTAGTGTGTTGTGAGAGGAGAGGTATATCAGGGCGTAACCCCAGAACAGGAGCAATCTCCACTGAGAAACAGTGCAGTCCAAATGTTTTTTCTCTCTGATATTTCTAACCTTACAAAGACCATGATGAATCTTTGACCTGACTTAAGCAACAGTGTGCCTAAGGAGTGGCTTGCATCAGAAACTCAATCAATATTTGTTTGAGGTATTTTATTCCAAACAGGCAAGTTTTCAGAGGTTGTGAGCACCAACAGACACAGGTAGATGGCTAGAGTTAAATCCTACAAAAGGCTACGGCAGCAAAGTGCAGCACCAAGGGAAGTTCAGGTACCTCAAGCAGGAGCATCTGAACAGAGGCTTTTTGAATCTCAGTTTTGGCTTGAGACAGCTGAATCCCATTGGAATACAAGTCTGGATGCTGCTAAATCTGCTTGCTATAATACCAATTACAGCTCAGGAGCAAGGTACCTCTGAGAAAAATCCTAGCCACTTCTGGTTTTAGCAGCTTAAGTATTTCTGAAAATCTGGCTCCATAATATCAGCTGCACAAAGAAGCAACTCGCAACCCATCACCAAAGAGCAGGAAGCAGACATGTTGACAAGATTTTCTGCCTTTTTTCTCCCCACTTCCCTCTCTCTCTGACACTTTACCAGGCTGCAGGAAACAAGGAGCAGCTGAATACAGACCCAAACTCAAGAGACGGGTGCATGGAAAAAGGCTGTGGGGCCTGCAGTTTGAAAGCAGATGCCAAAATCTGTAAGCACAGTGGGAACAGGTTTTTCAGTGAGAGTAAGTACCAAAAAACGAGGCTCTCCCTTAAGCACCCATATAACTCTTGAGCCTTGTCTAGGGCATGTCAAGGCCTTGAGTGCACCCAACAGACTACTCCACTTTGGTACAAGGCACATTTTCCCCAGCAGCAAGACAAAGCCAGTGTACAACCACTGATCTCTTGAAGGCACAAGAAACTGTGAATTCCCCTTTGACTTTCTCCCTTTGCAGTGATTGCATGTATGGATTTGAATGATGTTTAAGGGCTAGAGGGAAATTAAGACAAAATCACAGCTGTACTGTTTAAGAAATGTAGGAATAGAAAGGACATGGTTAAATTAATAGGGGTGTTCTGTTGTTCAGATCTGGGAACGTGGAATACAAGCCAGGTCTGGATAGTGAATGTTAAAGCAGCAGTAAAATGGGCAACATTAAAAGTATAAAAGGACTATTATAAACTCCTGATTTAGCTTTCTTAATAAAAACTGAAAGCTGGCATTGCTTCCAGTAAGGACTACTGAAAGTGTGACTGTGTTAGTACAGGTGGGGCCAGTGAGAGGGAAAGGAAGAGAAAACAGAGTATCAGGAGAAAGTGTGTTTTTACTGTCTGATTTTAGTTTTTATTAGCAAAATTTGTAATGAAAAAGGGGTAGCTGGATTACCTGGTAGTAGGGAAAGAAAAGAAGGAAGTTGTCTTGCTGCCTTTTCCATCTTTGACTTCACATGGCATGGTTGTTCCATGGGTTTCAGGCCCCAGGGATCAATCAAGGCAGAAGTCAAACTATGGAGAAGTCAGAAGAGTTTCCCCTTTTGTCTTTAGGCTGGCTACAAATTAGAGGTCATTTGACTTCTGTTAAAGCTCTTTTACTGTACATTGAGGGAAGTCAAATGACCTTGCATTGGCTATGAGCAAGCTGCTCTTACTCCATTAAAAAACTGACTCATCCTCTGGAGGGTTCTCATTCTTTGTCACCATTGCCTACATTAGGGCTCTTACCCTTATCTGTGCTCCTCACTGAAGTCCCTTAGTTACCTGCTGAACTAAGGTGGTATAGCACTGTGGGACAAGACAGGACCTATTGGGGTGAGTATGAGTGGTCCATATCAGTGTTGCTTCCATTGATAGCCACAGCCTCTTCTTGCCAGGTTTCTGGACATGTGTCACCAGTAAGAAATTCAAAACACAGAAGTCCTGTCTCTAGCCACTGTCTTGGATAGGGTCAGGACTTTATTATTAGCTTCTTACCAAAAGAACTCTRTGCAGTCTGTTCTTTTCTCATACAACAATATTGAATTAACTGATTATTTTTCCCCTGAAGAACTACATCTTCTTCCCACTGGTCTTTCTCGTTTAACCCTTAAGTATGGCATCTAAAAAAACAGAACTAGAACTAAAATAGCTAAAAATGAAACAGCTGTTGACCCTGATCTTTCAACTGTTCCCTTCAATTTTAGTTACTCTTGTAAAGACCTTTAATGAGGGACACTGTGTATTTTTATTGTCTTAACTAATTCCAACAGTTTTTCAGTTTTGTCACGTACTATGCTACTATTGATTAACTTAATGCTGATATTTTTTTCTCAGAAAGAAGCAGGTTAGATCTGTTTGTGACTGACCAAGGCATTTGGTTTATTCTTGCCATCTTTAATTGACAGCAATTGAAGTAAAATAGTCAATTAATTGAGAGACCATTTCATGCCTGTTTCTGGTTGGTAATGGATTTATATTGACCTAAGTCTGCAGTAAGAAAGGTGTGAATTAGGATCACTGTGTATAATTAATTTCTGCTTCCTCCGTGAATATTACAATATATTCTCTGTACATATTTCTCTATTTACAAGACAGGGCTTCATGAATGAATTGTCAGATAAGCTTCAGCGAAATGGTGTGATTTGATGATATAAAGAATTAGGTAGGTGGCACTGAGCACCCGCACTCCCATACAAAGAACATTCAGCATCTTGCAGGATTTATCCCTGAGTGCTGTTATGATTCACATTCGTAATGACCAGCTCATCCTAATAAGAAACAAGCCACTTTTCAAACTTTGATCCAAATGTAAATTGTCTGCCAGTCAATTAAAGAGAAATTAGATCATCACTCACTAGGCCAAAGGCATCAACAATATGTTGATGTATTTCTCAATAGCAATTTCTAGAAATCATTCTACAGCTGTAATCAGAGAAGGAAACAGGTTCTTTTTTCAGCTTGTAGCTCTGTTGCTTTTGGATCCAAGAGGAGGCAGCTGTGGTAGTATTCTGGCATATTGTAACTCTGGAGATTTGGGCCTTCGTGCAAGGAAGCTACATCATGAATGAAAGGAATCAGGTGGCAATTTTGCAAACTATGGTTCCTGGTGTTGCACTCCTGACTTGAGCAGGGTCTGATGCTTCCTAGGCAGGGACGAAGAGTCTGTTTTAATGAGCTAGACAAAAAAAGTCTCACTGACTGTGAGTCACAGTATGAAGCCAAGAGTGGGAATTTCTGTGGATTTAGCCCTCGGAGATGAAATAAGCTTGGTAAGATATTATAGGACGTCCTAATCACTCCTTGCATTTTAACAGAAGAAATTACCGAGAGAGGTGAAAAATCAGCATCACAGGGCTCAGTGAGAGCTACAGCAGTAAATACAGTAATTGTTCACTTAGGAGAATAGCATGTTCAGAAATGCTTTGTAAAAGGCAAGAAAAGCAGCTGTTTGATCCTGTGTATATAAGTAATACATGTCTTACAGGTCTGTGATTTTTTACTATGCATCATGTTCTCTGTATTTCCATTTCTATTTTATTTCAGATAATTATAATTGTCTGGTATTCCCACAAGTACAAAGCTGCAAAGATGTACTTTCATCTCTTTCTGAGGACTTCATGTCATTTTAAGAATAAGGAAATCTCCCCTAACTAGATCAGGTGTTTACTGCAGAACAAAAATATATCCACAACTGCAAGAAAATATAAATGTGTCTCCCAGTCCAAAGGGTATCTGAAGTTTCCTGTCAAAGATTAAAGGACTGTGCAAAGGGCTGTGAGTAGGTGGGAATCTATGTACAGTTTCTGCACTCTGCTGGATCACAAATGCTGTGTGCACAGCTGTAAAWAATTAAAGATTTCCTTTTGATTGTTAACCTGGTTTGTACCTCCATTACTCCATGTACCTTCTTTCCTTTGTTTTGGACTGAAATGACAAGGATTATAGTTACAAAGCTAACACCAGAGGTTTGTTAAAATGGACAATCTATGGAGGCATCCCTTTCCAGTGACCTTACACCTGCCATGAAGATTCAATAACCATATACTATATTTCACCATATTTCCAAAAATTTCCTAGCTCTAGCTGGTCTGAGTCAAGTACCAAGCTAAGGGCAAAGGTTAAGGCAAGCCAGTTCAGCAACACAATCTGTCCTTTTTGACTTTAAGGAAGAGAGAAGAGGGAGGAAAAGGATGGAGAAAGACAGACCAATAGTTTAGTATATACACTGGAGGCTGCCAAAGGTGGAAAAGTAGAAGTGAAGGTAAGACTAGAAGGCAACTAGTTGGGCAAGGAGGCAGGATTGGGAAACTGGGAAGCAATCATGGGATGTGAGAAAGGAGAGGTGTTGCATCAGAGGCAATATTAAGGTCAACAGGCGATGAAAAGGCAGTGTATGTCAAGGGACCAGAATGAGACAAATCACACAAGGAGCTGAGCGGGAGACCCTGTGTCTGACTAACGTAGGAGACAAGAAAGAAGAGTCCRGATATAAGACTAGACTGGAACGAGAAACCTGAGTGACTGCCCAGCTTGGTGAGGAAAGGGCAGTGGTCCTGGGGTAGGAGGATACTGCAGAGAGGCTGCAGGAGACCCAGCAAAGGCTTGTATTTGAGAAGAGGAGAGGAAGAGGAAAATGTGTCCAGAGCCAAAAATGGAACCCGAGATCCCCAAATTGAGTCTCACTAGTCCTCTTTCAGCAAATAACTATGAAAACTGGTAAATAGTCTAGCACTAGTCTCTCAGGAGGATGACAGCTTAGTACTACTATCAGTTACTCCATTAGCTCACTTGCTAGAGGTCTAAATGTCCAGCTCTGCTGATGACCTATAGGAGTGTCAGTGTGATGCTATGTGACAGAGTTTGTTTTTCCATGTGCTCTCTTGAAAGCCCTAGGAAATTACTCTCACAAAAATATATTAAAAGGACTTTATTAATATAGCAGAATTAATCAGAGTATAAGCTAGGAAATGCCAGAAGTGCCACAAACAGCCAAATGTTACTCCTCTGGGGTGTAGCAGTCCCCACTAATAAAGTATTGCAACCAAAATTACAATAGAAAAGCAAACAGATTTTTTTTGGTCAGTCGTGCTGTGCTCTCTTTGAAAATGACTGCATGGTAAGGCAAGATTTTAAAAGTTCCAAACAGAAGCAATTAAGTTGGTGAAAGAAAATATAGCTATTAGCAAACATGCCTTCTCCTCCTTCACTCTCCAGTGCAAGAGTGCTCCTAAGGGACTAGTTAATTTCCGCATGTGTATGTACTGTTCTTTAGGTCACAGTACAGCAGACTRAGACACAGAAGTTCAAGCCAAAATTGTTTAGCAATTAAGAAAGTGTTGCAAGGTGAAGTTGTGAGGGGAAATAATAAAAAAAGTCTTTAGTATCTTTTTTTTTTTTTTTTTACTTCAGTGGGTCTGAAGCATATGTTTCAACCTAAAGTACATGCTTAAGAAATATTGCTTTGAATTAGGCCAGACTTAGGTGTTTAAGAAAATTCATGAATGAGGGGCAAAGCTACATATGTTATACAACTTAAAATGCTTTGGTTTAAAGGTCTCTGTTTATCAGGAATAAAACCAATAGAAATCACAGTAGTCAAATATATTAAGAATAAAACCTGAGAAGGGACAGAGATACTTCAGTAGGCCTCATCACAAGCATCTGACAATTAATGGAGTCCCTGCCTTACAGCAAGAAATTACATTCTGGGAGGCCAGTGAGACATCAGTACAAATCAAGTGACTTTTCCACTGTCACAATGAACACTTTGAATTGAACTAGGGTCTCCTGAGTCCTAGACCGACCTTCACAGCCCCAAGCCATTGTATGTAAACCCCTCCACGCTCTCTAAAAATAAGCTAAATGAATTTTAAATGGAAAGCTTTTGAGAATTGTGTTTTCTCAACAACCAGCCACGGAATACAGAACAAAGCAGAGCCCAAGTGTTAATTGCTCCAGCCCCATAATTAAATGCAGACATACTGTACTCTGACTGTGATTCTTGAAAGCTTGCCCACTCTTTTTTTTCAGCCCAATAAAAAAGAACACCATCAGTTTTTTTGTTCAAGTAAATGCAGTTTGGAATAGCTGATGTAACAATAGGTCTTTGGCATAATTATGGTTGAAAATGCCTTCATGCACTAACCACAAGTGAAAAAAGGGCAGTATTTAAGCCACTGCAAATTATTCTGCTTACTAACATCCGGCATGCTGTAGAAAGCAGGCAATGCACACGTGTTGATTTTGTGGCTCTGTCAGAGCATGACCGTGGGATCAAAATTAGAGCATGACTGTCTGGATGAGCCCATGCACTTAGTTGGACTGATACAAGTCAGTCTGGCCCAGAAGCCATACACTCACATCAGCACACTACTGTGAGCAACCTCATGTGCGTTGCTTCTTTGCTGATATGTCTTCATAGCTCTAGTCCAAAGGCCACTCTACTCGTAACAAGATCAAAGTGTTTGCAACTGGAGCCAAGGTCACTCTTTCTCCATTCATCTCCTATGGTTTGAGCCAAAATGGTCAAGTTTCACCTGACCCACAGCATGTGGGTCCTGCTGTCCCTCTCCAAACCTGACCTTCACTGTTGGCTTTATTTATGAACTAAATGCAAGTTGAATATTTATGGTTTAGATGTGCCAAGATCAAGTCTTTATTACTCACTAAAAATCAAGTGCTGATTTAATAAAAAAGAAATCCATTCCAAAAATTAAATCAACACATTTCAGGTTCTTCTTATCTGCCTTCAGGGCTTGGACCCCTTAGGCTACCTTCTGCTTATGTTTTATTTGCATCCTGTGCATTTTCTTTGCAAACCTAGACATTTACTTATAAACAAAAGCTGAGATTTTCATAGGATCACTTGAGGATTCTTAAGCCAAACACCAAATGTAATAAGACACAGTAAAATAAGGGTAATAATTTTCATTCTCTTTAGTGGGTGGGTGAAATTTGGGTTTTGCTCTCACGACCATCTCTAAGTCTGTGAACTCCCCTCATGCGAGTGGGAAGGCAGCAGTGCTGCTGCTCTCACTTGGGGCTTCCGTATACTGCACATCGTGGAACACACAGCCGGGCACCTGTACTTTGGAAGTGCGCTGATATGAAACGCATGTTAACCAAGGCTCAGAGTCTGCCTCCTTTCCTTCTTGGCACCACCTATCCTATGGGCATCTACCATCTGTCTCCAGATTCCCATGCAAAGAGGGGTTAAAAGCATTGCTTCACTTATATCCTACTCTCAACGGACTTTGTACAGCAATGGTTTCTGCTGTGCCAGAGCAATGCTGGCTTGTGATTTGAAAAGTGCTTTATGATCCTGCAGAGTGAAATAAAATAGTAAGTGAGAGGTAAAGCCTTGAGCCTGAATAGTGCTATAAAGCTGTTTAACTCTAGTGAGTTAGACAATCCCAAGTAATATTCCCTTGGGGATTGAGAAAATTCTTGTGGGAGAGGAGGAAGAAGATCTAGACATGGTGAGGAGAATGCTCTGTAGATGCCACCATGCCAGGTGGTGTTGGGACTTCTTTTGCTCGCAACACAGACTTTGCCTCCTATTGTTTCTCCATCCTCAGGTATCCTCCACCCATGGACCACTATGCTATAGATCACATCCACAAAAGAGCTCTCGAACMTTGCAAAGAAGTCTTCCAACTCTACTTTGCATCTCCTAAGCATCTCTAAATCTCATCTGATGACTTGCTGATTATCCTGGTAGACCTGTTTTTTTCCTTGGTGCCCAAATATAATACAGCTAGTGAATTAATCAATGAAATTTTTTCCTCCCATATCAGCGCTGTATCCTACTGTCACATTTCAAATTTGCCTTAGATATTTCCTTATAAATAAGACACTAAATCACAGGAGGTTGTGGGTGTTTTAGGGAGTCTCTGACATGCTTCAAACATCTCCCTGGAAAGAAATAATTTGTGCCTCCCTGAATTTATCCTACAGTTTCAAACAGGAAAAATCATTCTTCTGAAGCAGTTTAAATATAACGCCTTTCTTAAAAGGCTGTGGTGTGTTCATCCAAGAGGCAATAGCATCACTTCACACAGGTAAACTATTCTTGTAAAGCGTCTGAAGATCTTTACTAATAACAGTAAATAATTGCTATTAGTTCTATAACCAAACTGTTTTAAGCCCATGGGAAAGCAGGGAGAGAGCTGACTTCTTCAGTGAGAACTGCAGCCATTATTTTGGCAGCATTGAACCTAGATTTATGGTATTCTATTAAAAAGGAATGCATTAACTCTACAACTGTCACCACTGCATTGATGTCAAAGGAAGTGCTCTGCCTGGCTTTGCTGACTTGATTGATGGAAAATAGTATATCAGCCTAGTTGCTCTCTCTCTGATGAGAAAGGCAAGCATCCTGGATCCCTGAAGCTATAGCAAAGCTCCATTTTTTTTCTACTCTTGGCTAATTTTCCTGCATTTTTTGGCCCTGGTCATGGAAAAGGAAAAATAAGACAGTTTACTTTTTTTATGTTGCCCAGAAAGGAAGCAACCCAATGGCAGAGCAATGAAGCTGAACCTTTCTCCCCTTCCACTGCAGTTCAGTTTTAAGTTTGAACTTTGCAAAAATGCTATCACCACAGAGGGCCAAACTGAAACAGTGAACACCTGCACATTGTGAGATAACTGCAGATTGAAACCCAAGTCAAAATATTGACTGCAGGATAGAGATTTCTCTCCATGTATGCACTCTCCCAGTGGGCTGCAAAAGTATTATTTCTCTCTGGTGAATACTTTAATACTTTAAAACTTTAAATAGCACTTATTCCTGTAGCACAGTAAAGAAGGCACTTATTTTTACAAAGTAGGGAAACGCTGCTATCGCTCTTCAACAGATGGAGAATTAAGACACACAGGAAATGTCTAGTAAGTAAAACAACCAGGGACCATTCTCTGGCCCTGAGGGCATGCAGCACAGCATGGCTCAGCTCTACATACCATATTCTCTCTTTTTTTTTCCTTCCCCACCCCCTCAAAACCAGGGTATGTGAGTCAAAATTGCCTGCTGGGAATGGTCCCTGGCACATGCTCTCCCCTGAAGCATGTCTGTGTGTTGTCTGGAAGAGCGGTAATCAGCACAGCCAGAGCTGCACTTGGGAGCATGCTAACAATTAAAGAGCACGGACAACTGCCGGCCTGTGCTGTGGCCCTGTTCTGCCTGTTGGGATAGACGTAGCAAAATGAGCTGTGTGTCCTTTTATGGACCCATAAAGGACTTGGCAGAACATGGGCCTTCAAGTCCATAAATAAGATCCTTGAGACTCCCATCTAACCCTATAAGCATTTAAATTTTTAACAGCAAGCTGCCCCAGATGCCTAACATTCAACATCTGCATCTGTCCGCAACCTCCTCAGATGTGGCGACCCAGGATACTTGTCTTTCTACTCTGAAAGACTTCAACCAGATCAATGCTCTATTCTCATCAATCAGGTCAGGAAAGCAACATAAGCAAAAGATGGGATCTGTGTTCAGCTTGATCAAATTTGCAAATGAGATTCAACCTCCCCACCACCCCCACCCCATCCCCCCATCCCCCCACCCATGCCTGTGCACGCATATGCACACACTGTCCAAAAGGCACTACCCAGGTAAGACTTTACAGAGAAATTTAACAAATATGAGGGAAGACCAGTTCTACACGAAATGGTGCTTAAGTCTTTCTGTGAACCAACCAATATCTCCACATTAAGTCCCCACTGGGGACTTAATCCTTCCTGTGTCTGACCCTGCTCCTATCTGAAGAAGGTACAGTGGTTATGGTGCTCACTAAGGACTTGAAAAATCTGAATTCAGGGAAAAACAGAAGGGTAAGACCATAGCTAAATTACATAACATATATAGGAGACAGAGAGATTAACAAAACATATTTTTCTGAGTTTTGTTTTCTCTTTGGGTCAAAAAGTAAATTCAGATTATGGAAGTTAACATTTTACCAGCTTCTTATCCATATACATTGCTGGTTTCGATTTTAAGTCTTAAAAAAAAAAAAAATTTTCAGGATGCTTTCTGTTAGTGTTCTTCCTGGATTATTATTAGAAACTGTCCCTTTAGACTTAAAACTAATGTCCTCTTTACATGTACAGAAATAATCTTTATTATTCTTAATATTTTTGGCCTGAAATTAGTCCTTCCACAAAGCCTTCCCATCTCAGCTGAAAGATTAGTCTCTTTACCATCTTGTTTCACTGCCCTCTTCTGTTACTTATCTATCCATACTTCATCTCCTCCAAAGCTTTTGCAAAAGCAAGGGGTTTACAGTGAATTCATTAATCAATGTTTCTGGAGTTAAGATGTGGGGAAGTCTCAACCCTTCACACCCTCTCATCATTGCTGTGCTTATCATCATCTTAAATTGGTTTGTCAGCCAGCAACTCACCTCAGTTGCTGTTTCTTGCTATGCCAGTATCACGCTCCCTATAAGGAATCACAAATTATAACATGAATCAAGGTTCATATACCACCGAGCCAAAATAATCACTTAAAATTGTTACCTGCATTTCCCTCACAGCCTCTTGAAAAAATAGGTGTTTCTAAATCAAGATTTTACATTTTCTTTTAGCCTGTTTTCATTCAAGTCTCATAGTTTTATTAAATGTGAGCTATTGAACTAACTCAGTTCACTGAATTATTTCACAAATGATTAACACAGATGATTCCAAAAACCATCATGCCTTAGTTCTTTACCTTCTAAAATGTAGTTACATATTAGGTTTCTCTAAATTGCCACTGTGTAAGAATTGAGATTGAAGCATTCTGATGGTATTACTGGAAGAAAACCTGTACTCACAGCATGGGAAATTAAACATAAGTCATACAGAAAAGAATGTAAACATAGCTGTGTAGAAAGAAGTTTAAAAATGATCTTTTGCACAAGAGGGAGCAGAGCTTTCTCTGTATTTGCTTGACCTCCATCTTGCCCCTTCTTCTAATACACTTAGTCATCACTGTTTCAGAGTACCAGGCAATGTGATTCAGCAATCTTTAGACAAAACATAAAACAGATGCGTTAGGGTAGTCTGTTGTCTAATTGATAATTTATCAGCTGATAACTTGAGGGGGAATTGGCTGCAGATGTTTCTCACTGAAAACCATGTAGCTGTGATGAGCATTATGAGTGCACTAAACTTTGAATTTTATATTTTTTGCCAAGAACTCTGATAACCTGATAGGCACTTAAATACTCTTAAATAAATATGCTAAACATATTCCTGACTGTCCAATTTTATTATCAAAATCAGCAGTTTCAGGGCCTTGTTTCTAATCTATTCATAGGAGGCAGAGATGGGAAAAAGAAGCATAAGCGTTATTCGATAATACATATTTTTAATTGTTTGCATAAACACTTGTAGGAAAGAACCCTGTGTACCAGCCTAACACATACTCTCATCTTTCTGTTTGATAGTAGACTTCCAAATAGCTATGAAATAGCCCATTGGCTGAACTAGCAGAATACAAGCATCTGTTTCTTTGCTTCAGAGTTTCTATTACCATGATGATTAGCTGTATGAAACTGGTTCTTTATGAYAGATATGTGCTCTACCATAACAGACCTAGTCAGTTTAGTACAAGGACTCTTCAGAGGATTTAACTTTTTATTATATTGAACCAAAAAGAAAGAAGAAATCTGTCTGAATAGCTGACTCCTGAGCTAAAACATGTTTTATCCATTCATTTTTCAATGAGCTTTCAAGACTGTACTGCCTAAACTTTATTTTAGCTATTAAAAAACCTACCAAGATGTGTTACTCATTTTAAACAAATGTTCCTATTGCAGTGTCAGATTTGCATGTTTTTCTGGCTATATCTGGCTCAGATGCATTCTTCATGGGGATCAAAGTGATAAAGTTCATTACATCAGAAAACTCACTTAGATCAACTTACAGTACTTCAATGAAAGCGGGTTTCGTTTGCTGGAACAACTTAAAGTATATGCATACATTTTGATGTTCCTGGTCCCAGTCCTGTGATGTTCTCAGCCCAAATATTCTCCCTGGCTCCAGAGACACAGAAAAAGTCATGCAAATATTCCGAGCTTATGCACATTACATACAGAATACAACACTGAAAGCTGTAGCTTTAACAGAAACTGAAATTTTTTAACATTTTATCAAGACCGATGAATCAGTCAGGAAGATTTTTCTTGTCTCCATTTGGTTCATGATTTTGTCAGCAGGAAGACACAGGCTGCACCTACTAACTATACCGGCTATATAAAATTCGACAGTTTCTCCTATATAATATTGTCCTACTATCTGAATAGTAACACTCCTTTACACCTATTCACCTATTGACGAAAACTGAAGTAAGATCAGGTAAAGAACTTTTTAAACCACTTTTAACGGACAAACGTAGATCTGTCCATCAGACCATTTTGTGAGTAGATGTCATTTAAAAAAATATTAGAGAGGTTTTGGGGATCCAAAATGGACTGTCTGGTCACAGGGAACAGAATAATTAGTGAACTCACAGGTTCACCTTCCTGAACCCCCACATTTCATGAGCTTGCCTAGCTACTGAACTGCTGGATTTTCTGAGTTGGAATTTTTTCTTTCTTTTAAAATGTGTTGAGCTGGAGGCCTCATTCCAATGCAAGACAAAAGCAAATGCCAAACATAAGGAATTTTTTTCCAAAACAGAGTTACTGTGTTCCGGCCRGCCCTACCTAAGTGAGTACAACTTATGGCAGAATTGACCTATCATCTTTTATTTGCATGAGCTTTCTGATTCCATACCACATTATTTTGCTGGAGAGTATTTTTACCTGAGCTGCTCCCTGTAACTCATGATTTACTAGTCAGCTGTGTTTTCAATCAGCTAAATATTTCTGCCAACACTTGCTTAGCACAAATGCAGACTATGATACAGCTGTTTGGGTTATCCCCAAATTAGCTTTTTCTACCACATGCTCTTTAAACTCTGGAGGGAAATTTTTCTCAACCATGCCAACCTAGAGAGAGTCTCTTTTACAACTGGCATTTAGCATGTACTTCCCTTCTGTCCCAATACTTTAATTCCTCTGCCACAGACTCTACAGTAAATGGAGGAGATGAGGCAAAGACAGAATTGAAGTCTGCAGACTGTTTCATGCCATGATTACACATAACGTCAATCTACTACTATATTGCCCAGACAAGTACTGGCCAGCCTGTGTGACAGAAATGTGCTGACTTGTGCAAAGATAAGTATTCAGCAAAATGGATTATTATAGAGTTAGAAAGCGATGGGTTGAAGGCATGTGTTTCAATGGGTTCCCAAAGTGCTAACTGTGAATATCCTTAAATGATGCGTGAATAGTTTAGATCTAAGCCTAAGTGCTAAGTACCTACACAGTTTTGCTTACCAAGTGGCACTTAAAAATGTCCAGCAAAGACTTGCAGATATATTTTGAGTATATAGCAGTAGAGCTACATGATATTCTATAGCATGTTTTTCTCTTTCTTCATCCAAACCTATTTCTATGTCTAGTATTAGAACTAGGCGCCAGTGAGACTACTAGACATGAACCCCTGCCATCCAGGTTTTAGAGCTAACTCATATTGAAAGAGTTAAACCCTGTTCCTTCACTCCCTTGTCTTTCACAAGCTGGGGAGAAGGGTCCTCTGCGAAGGTGAGGGCCAGTATGATAATTTCATGAGAACAGGTGATCTCATGAAATTTTCACAATGTTGAGACGAAATCTTGCTGGACAACCTTATGGGATTTTCCTGCCATTAAATAAGAATCTGAATCCCAGCCAAAGTTCAGCCTTTAACTTGAAACCCAAACCCTGATTTAAAGCTGATCTTGACCCACATCTGGTCACCATCTTCTGAGTTTACATGCTAAAGAAATCTCAAGCTGGTTTTGTTCTTTTTAAAGGTGATGTGCTCCTGTTTGAAAGGTGAAGAAGAGAGTGTTTTCATTTTATTATTATAGTAACTTACATTTATATAGTATTTTTTCATCCCAAAAGATCCTCAAGTGCTTTAGAAACCATACAAAAGGATCTCTTAATCCACTCCTGAAATACAACACTTAATGCAATACCATATAGCCGTTTAGGAGAGGATGTATGCCAGAAATCTTTAATGATCACAAATGGACAGGACCTGGGTTTTAAGTTTCACCCAAAACACAGTAGCTCCATCAGCACAGTCTCTTAAACACCAGACTGGGTCGGCAGTTCAATTCTGACTCCAAAGAGAGATTGCCACCTACTAAATCACGGACACCACTTAAAACAGCATTGACACATTCTGTACAGCCCTTATGCTCATGTCCTCATCAGCCACAAATCCAGCCTAACTTGTGAGATGCAATATGCCTACACTGTAAAGTTTAAGAAGTGGTGGGCGAAAGGGAGAAGAGTAGCAGAGAAAAAATACTTGTCACCCAATCTACACTTTCTTCTTGCCAAAACATGATCAACCTGTCATATCTACTTTCAGTTATTGTCCTGTTTAAAAAAATGCATAAAGAAACTTGCTTAAAACACAATACCACTGAGACATAAAATTCAAGCTATTAATACATAAAGTTTAATCAATAAATTACATTAATACAGGTATTGATCACACCATCTACTTTAAAAATAAGCTGAACAGCCMCTCTGGTAATATAAAACATAAACAAGAAAAGTACAGATTTCAAATGGTATCTGGATTATCTCTCTTCCCAAAAATGTATCACTCATCCAGTAAGACTGGCAATTCACAAAGGCTATCTGTCTTTCATTGAGTGCATCCGCAAGAATAAATTTCTGAATCAACATGCATATTTTGATGACAAATCATCCAAAAAAAAAAGTCTTTTGACATTGTGATAAAAGCCAGACTTAGGTGACTAATTTTTTTTAATTACCAAGCCTTTAAAAACATTCAGAGATGAAAAATAACTCTATGCAATATTTATACTGTATATTTCTATACAAGTCCTGTTATGGAAGAGTAAACAGTGAATAAAAGATTTRTCATAAGGACAGAAGAGAAGACCAGCAGACAAGACCAAAATATGTTCAAAGGACAAGGCCTTACACTTTGATAAAGTTGAAGGCTAAGGTTTTCAAGACTGACTAGCAAGTTGAGAAGTCTCTTTTATGATACGTTCAATTGGATACACATCCAATTTTCACTGGAGATGTTGAGTTTGGCACCCCAAATCACAAATCCTGTTTGAAAATCTTAGCTGGAAGGTACAGTTAAAGAAAGAATGAACGATTTTTGTGGACTATATCTATGATAACAATGTGGAAGGAGGAGAGAAATCTGAATATTTGTTGAAAGTTTTGAGCTCAGCCATTTTCATCTTCAAGTAGCAGGCCATGAGTATAGTATAGAAATTGGGTCCACTTCCATGAAACTGGAAAACTGTATCAGGCTAAGGCAGCTATAAAGGAAGAGTTCCAGGTGATAAGAAGGAGTAATGCTGAGATGCAAGAGCTAATGGATTTAGTCTCATTTCATTCCCTTCAACTTGATGATACACTTTTGCTGTGCAGTAATTTCAGAAGAGCTTATCTTGGCCCAGAAAAATAAAGAATGTTGCACTAAAATAGGAGAAACAGTGCCAAGTCAGCTTTTTCCTTAGTAAACTATGCAAAACCTTATTATGCTATTAAGGTACACAATCCAATTACTAAAATAAGTAAAATTGAAATAATAAACATGTAGTTTGATTAGACGAGGACATAAAAGTTGTGGTAGTAAAGTCAACATTTGAATCAATAAAGTTTATGAAAATTAAACTAGCAGAGCTTGCATATACTACTTAAGCATGCAAGCATTACTAAAGCATTCAAAATTTATAGGGAAAATAATGGAAGTTTTGTTTTCATCTAAAAAGATACCGCATATAGGCATGAGCTCTGTCACCTCTTTAGTGCTAAGTAAGTGCACTAGGTATGATGCTTAATATCTGTTTTCATCTCCATCAAATATCTTTTCAGTAATTTTTGTTGTCTACTCTTTCTCATCACGGAAGGACATTATTTTTGGTGCTAATAATGTATTAAAATAATCACAATAGCATACATGCAAACAACAATTAGCATTTTTGCACTCAGAAAGTGCAAAAGAAGGTCCACCATGCCAGACTGCCTAACTCATGGTGAACATGGAAATGTTGTTTCTGAGCTATGAATGCCAGTTTCTATGAGAGAATGTTTCTAACTGAAGCTGCTAAAATTTCAGCTCTGATGCTTTCTCAGTTTCTGGACTTCAGCTTCTTGTTGTTGCAACAGAAAAAGGAAATAACTGCAAAATCAAAATTTCAGGTTAGTCTTTGCATTCCATTTGTAAAAACGTGTTCATAAAAACATGCATTTAGAACGTGAACTCACCAAAACAGATGGAGCGTGGATAATTTCCCCCCATGAATTCACATTTCTATCACGAGATTGTTACATATATACAAAAGCAAAGGGTCATAAACTATGCAAATGGCAATAAAAGGAAACACCATATCAAGTGTGAAAACCGCTTCAACAAATAGTAGAACCCATCATGTGTAACAACACCTTGAGGGCTACTGTCAATTGCTTAAAAAAAAGAAAAAAAAGAAAAAAAAAGTGGCTGCTGCCTAGGAATGCATATCTACTCTATTTATGGCCCTTCTGTTTCCTTTATTATCCCAAATTGACACATTTTCCTTGATCTCTTTCTCTTGCTTCAGAGATCCATTCAAAGGTTATTTTCCCAATGAGGAAGCAAGTCTTTAAGCAGATTTGTTATCGTGAGTTTAGCAACTACAAGGCTAATTCATCCCTCTACTTGACGGGGTGATATCTGTTGATCTGCTGACCACCTTAGTCTTTTCTTCAAACCTTTTTTGTGGCCTTTGGCAACAGATTTGTGTCTCCTCTCTTCATATCAGGCAAGTGAGGCCATCTCCTCTAAACTCTGACCAGTGATATCCAATTGCTTGAGGGTTTAAAACAGTTAAAAGGGACATGTTTTTTCTTTCTTCGTAGTAGCTGCTATTAGCCTTATCCTCATGTTTCAGTGAGTTTTCTCCCAGCAGGGAAACAGCCTGCTGCAGGGTGCTTTGTTACTTTCATAAATCTCTAATTAGGTCCCTATCTGATTTAACAAGAAGTCAATCCTGTCCCCAGTCATCTTGAAAGCTTTACAAATCTTGGCTTTCTGAAGATCCCAGTGAGAAAACAGCTTCTTACCTATCCCACAACTAATCTTTTCTACTTGCTTTGAAGGCATTTCCAAATACCCTAACTGCCTCTCTAAATAAAATCAGAGCAATTAAATAGGAAAACATTAAGACATACATTTCCATGCTCCAAGCATGTCTGTAGGAAGGTTAGGAATGTTCCTGACTGAGGATAAGGTCCTTTTACTAGCAGCAACAGGGTTCATAAAGCAAGTACAGCTCCAGTATACTTTTGCAATAGCAGGATATTATTTGAATTTCAGAACCCTTTGGTTTTTCAAAAAGGTTAATTTACTTTAATATTATTCAGCAATCAGAATTCTAGACTGGACAAAAGAAGCCCACCAGTGGAATTCATTAACATTTTCTCTCAGCATTTGGTCACTCCTTGCTTAGCAGGTACAGAAGGAAAATGGAAGAAGCAGCTGTTCAAAAGCTGGAAACGGAGTCTGGAAGTTGAGACAAGTAGAATACAAGCATTGATTGTGTGTTTGAGTTCCCCCCTGTGGCCTTTTAAAAGGAAATGTAAAGTTTCCAGAGTCTGAAGAGATTATTTCTGTACATATAACACAGATGGGATTAAGAACAAGCAGTTTCCCTGATAGCAAAAATTGAAATAATAATAATACTCATGTTAGATCCCCTAAAACTTACATGAGCACTTCTGTGGCATTTGTCCCCAAGGGATGCCCATCTTAACTCAGTGATTGCCAGTGAGGTCCAGCTTTCTATGCAGTTTTCAGCTCAAATGCCTGGGACCTTGCAAGATTAATACATCTTTCATAAAATCGTATGAAGCACTGTGTGAGAGGTGCTGAGTGTCCTCAACTCACAAGATCAGGCCACTAGAAAACTGGAAAAATGGAAAAAAATGGGGAAAAAAACCCACTAGGCATGCAGGAGAGCAGACTGGAGAAATATCATTGTGTGCTTTCCTTGTTGCCACACTCTTCTCTCCACATCCATCACTCACTGCTGTCTATGGCGGGAGACAAAACTACATGGTCAAACCTTGTATGGTGTTTTTTTGTTCTTACACAAGATTACAGTTCAAAGAACTATTGCACATGAATTGTTTCACTGCAATTATATGAACATTTATTCAGGTGGGAAATAAATCACAGCATATATATGAACAGCCACGTTTCAATAAAATGTGAAGTCTGAATTTTTAAAATTTCTTCTCCAAGCAAGATGGATATATTTTACAAGAACTGTCAAGTCTAAACAGGGAGGAGGGAAGAGCTGCAGACACAGCAGAGAATATAATTCAAGTCAATAAGAACTTCAGTGCTTGACACCATTGAGAAGACAGGTCCAGAAATAGCTTATATATAGCTTTACAATATAGCAGTAAATGCCAAAATCCATCAGGAATGTACCTATATCTCACATGTAGCTATCACTGGTGGGCATTAGTAACACAAATCATTAATAAAAAAAGTGAAAAAGAAAACCCAAATCTTAAAGGACAAAGGTAAAGGATGCATTGAATAGTAATCACTGTATCTTTGCAAGGCCAGAACCTCTGTTTAATATTGGATGTAAAGAACATGCAAAGATCCAAGCATGTTGTTACACAGCCTATGGTGATCCTGACTATGAAACCCAATAATTGGATGGTTGAGCTAGAATGTTTGTTAAAAGCATTCACAAAGATGACTTTGTCACTCTTCCTCGTGAACTGTTTGATGATTAATTGCTGTCACTGTTAACAAACATTTTATTTCCCTCATTTGAATTTTTCAGACTTCAGTTTTCAACACTGGAACTGAATTGGAGCTTGTCTCTGCTGGGCCAAAGGGTCTGCTCATCTTGGATATATTCTCTGTATGTAGGTGTCTCAGTCATAACTAGAGCTGCTCTTAACCTTCTCTTTGATAACTTAGCTGGATTGTGCTCCCCAGGCATTGCTTTTTAGTTATGTCTTCCATACACCAAGACTACCTTGGTACAAAAGGATTCTGCCTGCATAGTTAGGGCCAGAGGGGGGAAGGGAAGAGAGGTGTCTTTGGCTGTTGTAGCTGCACTGGCAGAAGTTCCAGCATAGATGACATTCCAGTAGTAAAGTCATGTTTCTGCTGGTGTGATCTGTCTCACTATAGCTGTCCAAAGCATGTCTTTGCCTGTGAGAGTGTAGGTGATGAGTGCTTTCCAGGTTATAGTTTTTACCAGCATCACTAACACACACCCAGTGCAGTTGGCCAAAACATTCCTGGAACTTTTTCCAGAATCACATCCAGCTTTCTAATGTGCGCATATCAGTAAATATCAAAGCTAGCCACCTTATCCTAAAAGTAAAACCAGGACATCACCACTGCTAAGGAGGAACATTAGGATATTGAGGTGTAAATGAGCAGACAGCCTCGAAATGTCTAGTTAACTCTAACTTAAGAGCTGCTTGGTATAGAAATTCTCAGACACAGCAGGTCACTTCTTTGGAACGCGGTTTTGCATGTCAATACACAGCATGCTCCTCTCCTTAAAGGTATATCAGTATCTGAAAACGGAACACAAGGAAGCAAGGGGTTGTTTTGGGAAGGGCCTGTGTGAGAACTAAGATTTTTTTTTTTGTATCAGGCCTGTGAGTAAAGACTGTGAAAATTTCCACACATTGAACATGCAGACTGACAGACAAACAAAAATGAGGTTTGCTGTGTGCCACTGTTTCGGAAGCACATTAGGTATACTGTAAGGAGCTTACCTGTGTGCAAGTCATCCTTTTGATCTAAATCAGAAGAAACAAAAAAGATATAAGGCCATCTCATCAGCACACTAGAGGCTCAGGAATCCTATGGAAAAAAATTGTAGATATATTCACACATTATAGCAACACCAAAGTTGTGTGACAGTGACTAGCTATAAAGTGGGGGTTGGGGAAATACACCCATTCATGATCCCACATACAGAAACTCTGTGAATGCTCAGAGAAAACAAGCAATCTATTAGAATGTGTTGGAGCTGTTAAATAACTTTCATTCCACAGGTAATAACAGGTAACAACAGAAAACAATGACATTTCTCCTGCCTGGCTCCTACCTCCTGTTATGCACATTTTATTATTTCCAAACAGTGACAAACAAAATTGAACGTTTCTCCAAAGGTCACATAGAATCACAGAATCACAGAATGGTTGAGGTTGGAAGGGACCTCTGGAGATCATCTAGTCCAACCCCCCTGCTCAAGCAGGATCACCTAGAGCACCTTGCACAAGATCGCGTCCAAGCGGGTTTTGAATATCTCCAGAGAAGGAGACTCCACAACCTCTCTGGGCAACCTGTTCCAGTGCTCTGTCACCCTCACAGGGAAGAAGTTTTTTCTCAT
>NW_020451116.1:3009408-3029732 GCF_003343035.1 Apteryx rowi | reverse complement strand
GGGGGGGGGGAAGTGGGCAGGAGGGGAATCACTTAAAGAAAGTGATTGCTATTTTATTCATTTGGGAATATGAAAGAATAAAAGTTACTGCTCATCTTGTGTTAACGGTGAAATGCAGAGTAAACTAGAGGTCAGAAGGCTAGACTATCGCATCCACTGACAAAACTCACCAAGATATGCATCAACACACTCAAGAAAAATCTCAAAGCCATTGAGTGCTGAGAACTACACTTTGAAACAGTTTTAATCCAAAGATTAAGACAAGCATTAGTTTAAAAACACAGTATTAGGAACTAAAGGATCTTTGAAATAACCAGGTTTGATAATACTTATTCTATCATTAACATTCTTCTGAAAAATGGAGCAGGTAAGTATTTCTATTCCATTCTGTTCTATTTTTTCTTGAAATATACTTGTGCCAATGAAGAAATATTGAAGAGGAGTAATTGGAAGCCCTCTAAAAACAGTTATATTCTTGTACAATCCAAAACTTCTCTTTATTTTAGTAGTGAAGAACCTATAGTAAGCATGCTTAAAGTTGTCAGATTAAGCAAGGTCATCTATGGAACAAGGTCCAATTTTTAGTATTAAAAAATTAGAATCATTTTTAATATGGAACCAAACCCACAAGATATTTTCCCCAAGCAGTAACCAACAAATTTTTCCTCCCCTAATACAGAAATCAGATGCTTCTTCTTATACCTTAACACATATTTCAGAAACTACCATATCCAGAGATGACAGCAAGAAGTCATATATTAAGAGTAAATGCAAAAACAGTGCTAACTTTTCTATGATTGCAAAAAAAAAAGCTTTTCTATCTATCCCTAAGGTACAGCTCAGAAACTTGGAACTGACAAAGTAACAGGAATAAAAGAAAAGCAAGACACTCACCTCTTTAAACTCTGCTTTTAGTACACAGTGTCCTAGTGTTGACTGCCACTGAAGTTTCCTACCACTGTGTTTTCCTAAATAAAAGGTCTTGAAAATCTCCTGCAGTTTTACCATCTAAAAACAAAACAAATTTCACTTCAAAAGCATGCTTCCCTCTCTCACGATCAAATGAACCTTAAATAAAGGCTTAGAAAAATAAAGGGAAATGCAAGAAAAGGAAACAAGCTTTATTTAAAAAGACACTTGTATAATTCTTCCTAAAGACTATATGCATATTTAAAAACCAAGTTGCTAGGTGATATCAAGATGCATTACTGATATGTAAACACTGGATATACTGTGTGTGTATATTCATTACCTCTGGGGGCAAATGGACCTCCATAGGCACATAGGTTGGCCAATAACCCATAGTCAGTATATTCACTGTGAGTTCAATGTTTCCGGGTACATTCTGATTTTGCATATACTGTAGAAAGAAGCAAAGTAAATTGCAATAAAGCAATGTTTGTTAAACTTATTTCAGGTACAGCTGATAAGCTAGTAAAAAAACCAGGCATTATGAGTGCTACCCACACAGAGTAAGTGATCTTATGATGTCTTTGCTATCTAAAATGCAAGTTACATGGAAGAAAATTAAGGTCAGAGAAAGCGCCTTTCAGATGGTCTTAAAGGCACATTACAGGAAAAATCCACCAGCAAAAGAAGTGTTTTAGCAGGCTGATGTGAAGATGCACCTAATTATAAGATGTGTGAATGAAAGAAAGGAAGTTAGACTTTGCTTGTATTCAAAATATTAAGCAACTGCCAGAAATAACAGGCAGAAGTATTCTTCTGGCATCACTGGTCAATTAAACCACTAAACTTACAAGCCAGTTCCATCAGAATATAGTAGTGTTAAAATGTTTTATAAGTTTATAACTCTTCTTTTAATACCTTTATACTATTATTATTAAAAGAAGCAGCTCCTTGTTGCAGATTTTCTGCTTTGCAATTCAGGAAAACCATTAATAAATTCAGTAAAATTTTCAAAAGGCACAGACAGAAATTAAGTAATCAACTCCCACTGATTTTCAGTGGTAGCTGTTTTCCTAATTGGGCTTTTGTCCACTCCCTTTGAAAGCAATCACCTACAAAGCCCTTTTCTCTGTAGCGAAAGAGCATTATAGACAACAAGAGTAATTCGAAAGGAATTTAACTCAATTACAATAGAAACATTCACAAGTAAAGACATCCTGCACTCTCATATTAGGCCTTCTGAGAATAATTCATTCAAAAAACAAAGTAAATGAAGGAGCCATGGCAGGCTTTCCAGCAATACCTGTTTAAATTGTATCATTATGTCTTTTGAAAGCTCCATATCTTTAAACATTCCTTCAAGTTTGCTGGTGAAAGCAGCTCCACATTCTACAAGAGAGGAAATTTCATTCCTAAAAGTTAAATCTTGCTTATTTTCAACACCATAGAGTAGTTATTCTAAATACCAGAATGCACTTTGAGGCAAGAAAACCTATTTCAGCAAGTATTCTTAAATACAGACCTAAATTCCAATTAAGATACAGAATAAGTTTATTAAAAATAAAAAGGGCGGTGGGGTGGGGAAATATGTCTTAATGTGGCAGCTGTTTTGGCAACCCAGTGTTTTTCCACACAAACATAACTGTTTGAACATCCTAGGACTCCACTGGCAATGTGTCACTCAGACTGTAATTCTAATTTCAATCATTTTCCTAGCAAACCTCGTCTCTTGATCATGAATCAAGGTCAAGTTCTAAAAATCTTGTTTTTAATCACCCAAAGACTCCACACTATGAAGCAATGAAGACCAGACTAGAAGACTGCTAGCTGGCAGTTTYGTGTTTCAGATCTCATATTCAGATCTCAGTAAGTGACAAGAGGAAAAAGTGATCCTCAAGTTTTCTGAACATATCAGATTTATTCTGCAGAAGCACCTCAACTCTATACCAAAAAGCAAGACACAGTGAACTTAAAGCTAAAGATTTTTGCCTATTATTGCTATAATTACTAAACTAAAAGCTTCCCAAGTACACCAGAGTCATTCAGGACTTGCGCACAAAGAATTTTGCCCTATTATGAGCAGAGCAAAACAATCAGCACTTCTGGGAAGTGCAGTTAAACTAACCTTTTAAAAAAAGAAAGCAAGCTTGAAGAAAGCAAGCTAGAAGAAGTATAGATATTTACCATGTTTGAGTTTGGAAAGCATAGATTTTTCAGCATCTACTGATGCACTTTTCCCAACTAGTAGCCTCTTTGCCAGATCTTTTTTATAAAAGGCCTCAAAAACATCTTTTCCTGTAAGAGAACAGAGTTGACGATCACATAAATCTTCGGGAACTTTTAAACAAATATTGCCTACAAAGGGCGCAATTCAAAGCTTAGTAAAGCTAATAGGAACTTTCACATTAAGATTTTAATAGATTGAGTCAGGTTTTGTTACAGGCATTCTGACACACATACTAGTTAAAAAGCACAATGCCAGCAAACTGTATCTACAGAGTATGAATGCTTAAAAATGCAGACTGATTGCAAAAATGATTTCAAAGTATCTTTACGTTATTGATTAAATAACCGTTCCCACATAAAAAATAACTTACCATATATGAATCTAAATATAATCATGATTTTATCCAGCATTTTTTCAAGTTCTTCATCAGTAGCTTCTTTGTTGCCTGCACGAAGCTTTGAATCTACATATTTAGCTAAAAATTGTTAAGGAATAAAAAGTTTAATATTTGCTTAGTATTAAATTAAATGGCAATTTAATTTTGTATTTGTTTTTAAATCTAATATTATAAGATCCTTTTGAAATGTAAAGGATCCTGAAGTTACCTTCAAATGAGTTTCACCACAGCTAGTTTGATATATTTTCATAGATGCTGTAAAATTAGAAAAATGCTATAGCCTAATGTCCCCTTTCAGGTAAGCAATTACAGTAGTCTAGCTTTATTAATGTACATAGTATTAAAGATATTTGCCAATGTAAAAAAAAACTGGTCCATACTATGATGTCAAAGTACAAAGTCAATTTTGTTATAGACTGACATGAACATAAAAGTGCAAAAAAATCATTATCTAGAAGAAAAATAAGTAACACTTAGTTATTTAACTGAATTGAATATGCTGCCCAATTTCTCCAGCAGGTTACAGTTTGTTTTAATTTCAAATGGTTTGGTAAACACATTACAGTTAGTGAATTCATTTAAAAAAGGAGGGCAAAAAGCATCACTCCACACCCCTAACACCACAATACATAGCAAAATGGGTGTTATTCACTGTGTGGGGAAACAATTAAGGTATTCAGAAGTGCAGAGCACCAGGCATAACATATACAAATCTGTAAACAATGTTCTTTGCAAACTACAGAGGCTCTGTCCCCATAACATGATGGAGATTACGGTACAGCGTATCCTTAGCTCTCTTCACTTTTATATGTAAAAACATAAATAAACAACTGTGCCGCTATAAGGGGCTCCAGACATGTAAGCTCCTGAAAATCAAATCATTAGAAGTATTCTCCCCTGTGTCATCTCACAATCTGGACACCAGCCAACTGCTGGAATGCCTTAGTGCTAATATTTTTCACTTTTCTTTAGCATTGGCAGTGAACTGGTAAATAGAGGTCATTCATGATGTTTAATGGTATCCTATCAAACAATTCATCTGCATCATAAGGGCACAGTTGGTCCCACAGTTTGATGATGCATTAAGCGTAATGTCTTAATATACAATTCCATCATATCTCATCTATTTAAGCTGCATCGGCCATTACTGCCTGTCCCCCCACCCCAATTCTCACATGGGAAGAAACTGAAGAAAAATACCTATGAGTTCAGCTGGCTTATTTGGTCTTTTGTTAATGAATGTTTCAAATGCTTCTTTCATGGCGTTTACAAACTTCTCATTCTTGAGAAAGCAAACATCAATAATATGGTCAACTTTATCTTTAAAATCAAGTAGTTCTTGGACCATAGTTTTGTCTTTTTCTGGATTAATTACTATTGTGCTACCAAATGCCTGTAAAATAAAACACATCCTCCAATCAGYCTGAAGTAATGAATTTAAATGACAAGACTTCTAAAAGCCTAAATTATCTTTTTCAAGTCTTATTTGTAAAATCACATATTTATTCTACTAATACAATAGAAATAAAAGCACCAGAAGATGTTTGCTATATAATCAGAGATAACAGAAATAATATTAGGTCTAATATTTTGATTCAAAACCAATCTGTCAATAAACAAACAGATTCAGAACTTTTGTCAGAAGAAAAACTTGCATGTGACAGAATTAATGAACGCATCCTTTTAAAACATCTATATCCTCCGGTCTTACACAGGTAAAGCTCCCAGTAAAGTAAACTTTATTTAACACTAATCCTATGACATTAGAAAGCACTCCTTCACAACAACAATACTTCCTGTGATAGTATTTTCACTGAATAATAAAATGAAAGATCTTAAGTGATATTCAAGTGTTTTTTGAACTTCAATTGTTGTAACTTAAGCCTAAGCTACCACTCATTCTGACATGAAATTTTAGCAGGGAGATGATAGAAATGTTCTCCCATTACCAGTAAAATCTATGGAAGAAATCTAGTTGTTCCCCACAACTAGCTACAAACAAGATAAGAATTCCAAATGTATTTCCATGAAATTCAATACTTTCTTCAATACGACTAGAACAGTTACCGTACTTTTCCCAGTACAGTTTCAAAGGCTGCCTATTAAATATATAAGCAAGAAACAGTCTTCAATGCTTAGAAAAATGCAATATAGTATCTAGAGATGATTTAAATATCTGTATATAAATCTCATCAATAAAATAGGGATACCTGTTCAAGAGTCTCAAAAACAGTACCTTTATGTATTCAATCCAGTGTTGCAAGAGAACCTGCACTCCGCCTCTCACCCGGCTGAACAACTGATACAGAAGAGACAGGTCTTGAATTCGGTTTTCATCAAGGAGATGGTTTAAACCTGCAAATGAGAGAATTTAAGTAGAAGTTATTAACATACAGTAATCCAAAGAGAACACAGCATATTACTACAGTAAGGGACCTCTTCAAAGCTACTATTTTTTAATCAAGCAATTAGGCTTTTTGGAAAATTACCCAATTTATCTGAAAGACAATAGTGAAACACAGAATGGCTATCTGAACTGGCTCAAACCTTAACAGCTTTCTGTTACTAGACTGGGTATCTTGGGCTGCATGCCTTTGCTTACTTTTACTTCACTGTTCCCTAAAGATTTGAGAATTTTATGCTCTGCTGATCAGTAAGAAACATTCCTTGGCAAGACAGAGGTCTGACTCTCAACTCCAGCTGGAAAATAAACTTTACAGATGTTTAAAGGCAAGCAGGTTCAAGCAGCCAAGAAATATCTTCATGTTTAAGTTTTTGGCAAAGAAGGCCTGCTGCTCCACAGCAAGGTTCCAAGAAAGTAGATGGGTAAAGTATTGCTAACTCGACACTCCTCTCAGCGAATAGAAAGGGTCTGTTACAGATGTACATGGAGATGCTCACACACCTGTTTCATTCAGAATCTGGCTAGTAAGAACTTGATCATTACTGTTCCATTTTTGCTGCTCCCGTATTTATCTCCAGACTACCACTTAGAGCAACAAAGGGTCACTTGACTCCACAGAGACGATTGCAGAGCTGAAGCAACATACTTCACTGCTTGAATTGTACTAAGTTTTAAACAAGCTGCATTTTATAAGCAGCAAGTAATCAAAGTTTCTTCTTTCTGGTACATCCATAATTCAAAGGCTACTCTATTCTTCAAAATGCTACTTAGCACATTCAATCCAGAAACTCTTAGTCTACTTCTCCTAATTTTTTGTTTCTAATTTTCATTTCTAATTTTTCGTTTGTTTTGCTATGCATCTGAAGATACCATTGTGGCTCCTTACCTCTGACAAGGAGATTTGCACTTGCCCTCTTGCAAAACGGTCAGTGCTATTTCATGAACTGAGTGGCAAAGGGCTTTAAAGAAAGACGTAGCTCGTGTCCTCCCCCAGCACCTGAATCTGTCACTTTCTTTTCAGCACAGGAATTGAAAGCCCCGAAGCAGTAATTAGAAACATTTCTATAAAGAAGAAAGATTACCTTTCTGAAGAATGGCTGTTAAATGTTCACCTAGAAGTTGCTTTTCTACAGTAGCAATTAGTGGCTTCCTATAGAAAAAATGTTTAGAATTACTTTTCCTATTTCCATTATTGACAGTTTTAAATCCTTTTCTGAGATTACATTAACTACACTTGGCATTGGGAGGGCTCTAATTATCTGTGGCCAAGGACCTAAAATGAATATACACATATTTATACTTTTTCCTCCCCAGTAAGCAATTTTTTAATCTGTTTGCTGACTGAGGATTTAATTCACGTATCAAACCTGTTGCATATGACCTCTAAGCAGCTGAACAATGATTCCATCAGAGAAGAAATTGGGCAAAAAGTTTGTCAAAGAATATACCCTCTCCTGCCTTGTGAGAGGAGATTCATGTCTTGGGAGACAGAGCAAGGAGGAAAGGAAAAAAAAAAAAAGAATAAAGCTTACTGATCCAAGAGATATCAAAACAAAATAGGGAGTTGGTCACTAATGATGGTGTGGAAGAAGGAAGCCACTAAACAAGCCAAAAGTTTTTAAACAGCTGAAGGAGGAAGGAAATCAAAATGTAAGAAGATAGCAATAAACCACAGTCCCCTCAGAGAGATCCTCTGTACCTGCTCTTTAAGAAGTTGCTACCACTTGTTCAAAGAGTTGTGTTACACTACTGACCTGCATTTCCCCTCAGCCATGACTACTGTGGTGTTACATTAGGAGAAATATCTCTGACCCTGCAAGTCAGGAATTCCACTTGATTCTATTTGAGAGAATCCTGCCTTTAAGTAGCAAAGATTGAAGACTGACATTATTCGATAGTTCCCCACACTCCACTAAGAATATGTAAATATTCTTATGTAAATATTCAGAGTCTTTTACTTGAGAATTCTCTATCCCTGATCCTCTCTTTTCCAGGTAGGAAAGAGATCCAGCTGATCATTTGCATTTTAGCAAGAGAGAGATGTTTGGACTGTGGGTGGCAACCTGTATTTCTCCAAATACCCAACTCCGTCAAAATAAGTAGAAGCTTATAAGAATAAGTTGTGTGAACCAAGACAGTGCTTTACTGTAATCAAGGAACTGTGGGAAAGATGCATTTGATGGTCAATCAATAACTGAAATAAATTGTAGCTATTAGATCACCCTCAACAGAAATAGAGCCAAACAGTTAAAGATATAAAGCAATGAGAGATCACACTTACTGCGTGCTCTGATCTAAATAAGTGATTATCCTGTCTGCTTCTTCTTCCAAGCGCTTGTTGACATGATGAAGATATTCTGGAACCTGAAAATGTCAAAGTAGTCTTGTATGTTTTAAAAAAATCAAGAGGAACAAAAAAATATTGACAATACCGGTCTGACAGCAGCAGCAGCTTCAATTTTAAGCAGAAAGCAATAGCACCATGAAGACAAATGCATGTGAATTTGCTTTCCCAAAGCACTATAAAACATAAAAGTCATATTATTGCCCAGCACACTCATATGGCGCTACTCAGTGAGAATAATATTCTGGATAAAGCAGCAGAATAGTTCCTCTCCTTGAGAAATGTTTCATTACTAGGCATAACAAATGTTGCTAAACATTCAAAATACCTCTCGTTCCTGCATAAGCCTCTGTCCCTCTGCTGCATACAGACGGTTAGTCTCTTCCAAGAATCTATGTTCGAAAGAATCTTGATAAATCTAGGGAAATAACATGATAGCAATTCAGGTAAAACTTACTGAGCTCTAAATATGAATCCAAACTGTTTATTTGTTTCCAGGTGAAACAATTTACTTACCTGCAAGTCCGAAAGCATGCTTAGAAGGCTTCGCAGTAAACTCCTGTCAATAGCCTCACCATTTCTTTCCCTCTCAATCAGCAGAAGAATGCCATCAATAGTTTTATTCTGAACCTTCTGGTCACTAATTATATGAGTCCTGAACAATTCTAGCCCCATATCCCTAGAAAGAAAATAAAGCCCTTCAATAAATTGCATAAGAATCAACCCCAAACATTCTTACTGACAACATTTGATCTAGATCAAATGGAGAACCCAATACATACATGCATTCCTCAAATTCACCTCTGCTGCCGAATCACTCACAGGGTGAATGAACACAGACACACTAAAGTAAACCCTGACAGAGTGTCAATAGTGAACCACAGATTTTAAAGACCCACACACATTTTTCCTAAACAGCCACCCAATTTTTGCAGCAGTTTTATTTTTCACCTGGTTAGCAGGATGACTGAAACTGAATGAACAGCAGCCTACGCTAGGAATAGAGAATAATATCCTGGATCCCAATTCCATGTTTGAGCTGTTCAACAATACTCCTTTTTGTCCATTACTTTCTAATCTCTAATTCTCTTAGACAGAACTTTGAGGAACTCAGTAAGCTGAAAGACAGGGATCTCCGCTTTGGGCATTCCAGTTGAAACCTTCCATGAACTTGAAATTGTTGGGTGCTGGACACTTTTTGAATAAACAGGCCCTCCCTTCACCACTCCTTCAATCTGTGGCAAGCAAATTAACCCAGGTAGTTTACCTCCCAGTGAAGGGCCAAATGCTATGTGGTAAAAGCACTGTAGGCCATTTGCTAATTATTAAAATATATGAGAAAGAGAGAGAGAGATCCAAATGGGAATAACTTGCTCTGATTTGAAGTATTTTTTCCCTTTCAAAAATACTTAAAGATCTTTCAATAACTAGGTACGTTCAAGCCAATAACTGGGCAAGTCAAACCCTGGTGCTTCAGTTGTTGAACAGGGCCCTTCCTTTTACTCTGCAAACTAGAGGTTGATAACTACTTGCTGAAATTTGCAGTCACAGCTATACTAGAAGAATCCTGCAATTCATGGCAAGTAGATTAAAAATACAATCCCCCTTCGCCACATGCAGCCATGTATTCAACATCTAATTCACCGGTCACTAGAAAGTATTTTTATGTATATATGTATGTGTGTGCACATATCTATGCGCACACACACAAATATAAACAAACAAAATCAGCCAACCCCTGCCCAACAACAAGATAGCATAGGATAATTTAAACATTCCTCCCTCAATTTTATCCTTCATGCCCTTACCAAATAGATGGCAGCATTGAATTCTGAAGTACGTAAGTTCGATCCAAGAACAAAAAGATGCTTCTAATCATGATCTGTTGTGAGAAGGAAAAAAAACCAGAATCATTTTACTCTTGAAACTGAAGAGCAACACAACTTCTGCTTGACAACAACAAAAAAAACAACCTCACTGACAGGTTTTGGGCAGCACTTTGTTAGACAGTTTCAATTTGTTTAAAATATTCCACTGATCTCAGTGAGTTGACTGATACAACATTTAGCATCTTTCTCTATAAAAGAATAGCTCCTTCTACAATACCTATAAAAGAAAAAAGGTCTGCATAGAAGCAACAGCTAAGAGATTCCCCCCGCCCCCCCCCAAAATCAAACCAATGTGTTGGGAAATACKCTACAGACAAGTATTTTCAAGGCATGATTTCTAATGAACTAGATGCAATTTTATTTCACAAAGAAGCCTTTCAGAAGCACAGTGTATCTGTAAAGGAACAGAGATAAGTAAAACATTGGCTGAACTATGCAACGGATTTTCTTTAAAAAAAGAAAAAAAAACCCTTACCATTTGTCTGCAGTGATCTTGCCAACATTTGTCTATTTTCTTAAGAAAAAGGACACTATCCAACGAATCCATGAAGAGATCATTAAGAAAATTATGATTACTAGTAGTGTAAGCAGTGAAATGAACCAACATTACTTTTTTTTTTAAATAATAAAAGACATTTAACAGAGTACACAAACTCATCTACTACCAAACAGAACCACTTAAATATCTTTTAAATATTAAATATCTTTAGATATTTTTATCTTTAATGAGGGTCCTGATGTTAACAGTAGTATTTTCTGATAATGACAAAAGTATTTGAGCTTTTTTTTTTTTAGAAAGGATCTAAATACATTTGAATGTTTTATCCAGTCTCTCCCTCTCCCCCACCCAAACCCAAGATACCCGCACACCTCAAAGCCAACAACCCACAATACATGTAGGAGTCTACCACTACACAGATACTATAGTTTCAGGTCATGTTTAGAGATAACTGACATTCTTTTCCACAAAATTTGACTTGCACTCAGTTTCCAGCATAGTCCTAATACTAACAGAGTCTCTTTAATATCCAACTTAATGTGCTTTCAGTATGATTCAGCTCAAACTTTATAAACACAATGTTTACATCCTCTGAAGCATCAACATCATGGGCTTCCAGATCACTAGCAGTTTTCAAAAAGAAAACAGGAACTAATTTTTCCAAGACTGATGTTTACGTCAGCAAGGTAACTTCAACATACAAAACCCCCCAAAGTGATACAGCAAACAGCTGTTTTAAAGCCCAGTCTTATTTGAGCTTCTATAAAAACATGTCAAACTTTCATAAATACTAATGAAACTTTATCACAAACTTCAAATGGTTACAGTCATAAAGAAACTAGCAGGACCTCACAGAGAACATTGCAAAAATGAAAACAGACCCAATTATGCAAAAACTAGGAGTTTCGATTACCACTGCCTGGTGTCATGAACTAGTGAAAAATTTATCACTACATACTGGCAGGTGAAAAGTATTTTGGCTTGCCAACAGTTAAAAAAGGATATTCTCTGAATTGGTGAATTTGTGCTTTAATGTGGTCTTCACAGATCTGTCTCAATTGTTTATACAAGTTTGCAGAAATCTTGTAGGAGCAGAGATTTTCAACAGCCTAAAGTAAAGAGAAACAGATACTAAGAAATCTCTTTGTATTCTCACATGTGGTTTTACAAGGAAAGGTGGAAAAAAAAAAAAAGACACTGAATTCTTCTGCTTCTCACTCAAAAATTACTAACTTTTAATTTTAACATAGTCCTCAGCTGCATGCAAAACTCCAGAGATACGTGGCACTATACAGTAATAAGAGACAAAAGAGAGCCATGCCCTGAGCAGCTTAGATTCTAAGGGCTTATTAGTTTTAGTTGGAATATTGATATCTAATTAAGAACTGCAGGATTTGCCTCTCAAAGAGCAAGGATGTTAGTTTAATATGTTCCAGCAGCATGCTGGGTTTAATACTTCAAAGCAGGCACTTAAGACCTTAATTTTATTAACTGCCATGCTCTGCAAGCCATACTAACATTGGTAGAAAAGCACTGCTAGGGTTACTCCTTTCACAGTCCTTACCTTGATTAAACTTCCCCTCAAGTGTGTGTGTACATGTATGCGTGTGTGTGTGTGTATGTATTCCTTAACCCCTTGCCCGAAACAATTTAGTTATAATTCTGAACAATTTTTAGCAGTATAATTGTATTCCAGATATGTAGACTGACAAAAGCAAAGTGTCCTATTTCTAGATCATAATTATATATTAGGAGAATTGTCTCTGTGCTTCACAAGTGATTTTAAGCAAGAAGCAAAAAAGTTTAATGGGGACATATCTTGGAGAGTGATCAAGCAAGCAAGCATTTAAAGAGCCCGTAAGTGTAACTCAGACTTTTCCACAATTGATATCAATTGTCCAGATTTGGAAAGCACTGTAGCAATCTTAACTCTGTGGATGGGTGAGAAAGAAACAGGCAATGTGTGATTATTGTGTAAAACATATCTGTTGAAGCTGGAAAGGAGAGGTACATCTGATTTTCAACTAGTGCTTTTATTTATAAATGAAAGGGACTTCAACTGCCAGTAAAACCAACTCATAGGAACAACAGACTGGAAAATCAAGTTCATTCCCCAGCAGCTGTAAGCAACCACGCAGTAACGATGTAGCCCAGAAGCATACACAGCCTATCCACTCCATGACTCTGAAGTCCCCCAGCAGTCTATATAGAAAAAAATCAGCAACAAGCAAACAGCCACCACTGCAGTGGAGCAGAGTAACAATCAAAAGATCTAACCAAGGCGTTCCCTGGTTTGTCCTAGGATATCAACAAGGATAATTCTGGGGGTGGAGGTAACAAGGCAGTTGAGCACGTGCACTACAGCTAATATTGGCTCGAGGACATAGAGGAGTTAAAAAATGAAACAAAACAGGAAACCCCAAAAGAAAACCAAATGTGCATAAACTTATTGGCAGAAACAAACAGATATAGTAGACCAAAAGAGCATTGTCTGAACACTGATATACACAAATACAAGCTAAGTACCTAAGGTCTGAATGGTGATTATTAGAAAAGCCAGAACTTAATTATTACTGAAGTATATAGCTCTTAATATTTGGAAATAGCAACAAATTCAACTCTCAGTCTTAAAAGAAATCCCAAATATAATCATGTGATGAAAGCATATACAGTTCATTGTCCAGAGCATGTTACTGACAGCGCTCAACTCTATTCTGCTGTTGTACATAGGGTCAGGTTCTAAATGAAACAGCAGCAAAACACAAGAAATAAACGCTACTTTGATTTCAGAAGAAAAAGTGAATGGAAAACACTAAGTTTAGAGAGTCTGATTAGACCTCCAAGTAAGTGCAATAAATAGATTTCTTCCTTTTGCCTACTTATTTGGGAGAAGCCAACTAAGAGCTGGGAAGATGAATATTTTAGATAGAACTTGCTAGTCACCTGCAGAGCCCCAGTCAGTCTCACTGTAGCTAGTAGGCTATGACACCACTGGCTACTTTGCTGTACTCTCTATGTAAAAATTTCTGGTCAGTCCATCCAACCTCAACTACCCACATTTTTATAGTTCAAAACAAGTACTACTTAAATCATGCTGCTCCAATCCTTAGAAGAATTAGTCTTTGCACTGTAGATGGAAAAACACATATACCCATTAACACTTAGTGAAATAAATTAACATGTTAATATGTACTTATTTTTATGTAATTTTTATATACAGCTGTGTTTTTGCATTTGAGTGTCAGAAATTCCAAAACGTTAAACACCATGTGTGCGTTAGTATTTGAGTTTTTGAACATCAAGCACAAACCTTTTGCATCTTCACTGAGAACATCCACAAAAAATGTTTTAACTTTTAATTTGTGAGTTCAGCCTGACTTACTGGCATTACTTTTTTTTGGTAGAGGATAAATTGTCTAAGCACACAAATACAAAGTCTTTTACTAAGACTCACTCTGTGGAGCATAACACTACTAAAATGTTATGCCATGCAAATTTAATTACTGACATTACAAAATGTTAATTGTAATATATCCAAAATTTCTGACAACTTCAGGAACTGTAGTTCACAAAATTATCGTATTCTGATTTAGTGGAATAAAGATTCCTGATCAGGGAAGCTGTGCCCAGAGGATGGTCAGAACATCTGAAGGCAAAGTGTCACATTTTCATTGAGTAACATCATTTTGTTTTTTTAATTACAGCATCTGCATCTGTATTTTTGTGTTGGGGAAAGTAGGAAAAAAACCAAACATAGCTCTGGTGAGAGAATATCAGAGCTTTCCAGAAGTACTTAAATATATGATTGATTTAAGAAAAAAAAGAAAAAGAAAAAAGAAAAAGTTAAATAGGGATCTGGCACCAGCACTTACTAGACCTTTACTTTCTGGCACTAAGGGAAGGAAAATCATTCTAAGAAAGAAGCACTTGTGGAAAGCTTTCAGTTCTGTAGAGCTTTGGCTACTTGGATGTGTATTATTTCTCTTGCTGGGGAAGAGAAAAATGAGTACAAAACTAACGGCCCACGAAGAAATAAAGTCTCAAAATGTTTCCTCATTGGAATTTTACTGACACAACAGTTAATGGAGTGAGGCTTCTTGAATTTTGTTTAAAACAAACAAACAAAAAGTTATTTTGAGGTGTGCAGCAGGAACTTTTGCAGATTCTTTTGCTATTCCCCTCTATGCTTGGATAATGTCTGCCTGCCAAGGAATATTTGGAATCAGATCTATTTACCAAGCAGCTGTTCAGAAACGACATTAGTTCAGTTAGCATTTAAAAACACTAGTGATTGCTATTACTATTTTTAAATTAAGACTTTTTTTAGGTTTATAATAAACAGAATGCGATTGAGTATGAAATTTTTCTATTTCCTTGAAAAGTATCTAAGTTATTGCAAAGTTAAAAATGAGATTTAAAACAGAAAGCTTATCTTTTATTTTCCGAGCATAAACACTAATAAAATCAGGTACAAAAGAGCAGAAATATAAGTGATAACTTGGAAGTAGAAGTAAGGCTTTCAATAAAACTGTGTATCTTTAACCAATATTGTTTATCCTTCCAGTACCAAATTAACAGTTATTTGCTCTGTTATTCATTTTTATTTGAAACTAAGCATCCTGATATCAACAACTACAGTGGATTGTAACTTATTAGTTTCACCACATATTGCAAAAATGATTTTTTACAATATCATATATTATTTTAAAACAAACTCGCAGAAGAAGCTGTTTTTAAATTAACTGAACATTATTCAAGAATATCCTAAGCTTAAAAATGCAATGGGCAGAGGAAATTGGCCCATGCCAAGAGCAATTTGTCCTTCCCTAAATCCTTCCCCAAACGTTATGCAAACAGGATTTTTTCCCCAACTCTTCATAGGAGTCGCATTCAAACGCACTTTTATTAAAAGGAGGAGGGAACAGGGGAAGAAAAAACACTGAAACAGATGAAGAGAAGCATATATACACTCAGAAACCAATCCAATAAGCAATTTGGTAATAAAAGCTTTAAAACTACAGTTAAAGTGTAAATGCTTCTTAATACCTAGCTAAGGCAGTACTGTTACTAGGCCACTAAAAATACAAGTGCTAGGAAGTTGCAGGGGGAGGGTCTCTAACACATTAAGCTGAGAAAGCAGAAGAGGAGCTTATAAAAGATTTGGGAGATGCAGTTCAAAAGCCTGATCACTTCCTAGAACATTTAGAACAAAACAATCAGCATTATTATTAGGAATAAATGAATTTTGACTCTCAGTTGTTAGAACATACAGAACTAATAATCAATGACAACCAAATCAAAATAATAAAATTCATGAAAAAAATAGTATTTCACTTTTAAAAAGTCAAAAATTTTTGTTTTTTAAATGAATACAATTATTTATGATCCTCAAACACAAGCAGATTTTGTCTTCAGAGGATTACATTTTAATCCAAATTGTCTTTTTTTTTTTTTTTAAACCTAAAGACCAGTGTTCACACTTCTCCTTTTGCAGCTACACACTACAAACCCAAAAGCAGTAAAGGGAATACAGCTCCTTGCCTTATTTAATTCTTGTCAGCTGTTGCAAAGGAAACCATACCTTGGATTATGTTTATGGCAAATAAAAAAAAAAATTAGTTCAGGTCTTTCAAGTCTTTTACTGATAATATTAAGATCCGAGAACCTGTTGTAAAAGAAGTTTGTCAGCTAGAAAAGCAACTGTCAAGCAAAATGTCATGTTTCCCTTATTGCCTTAAAACTGTTTTTAAGCAAAAAGACAAAACTTTTATTTAAAGCACTTACCTGATAGAGCTCCTCTAAATTGTACTTAATTGAAGTACTGTTCTGGATAGCTTCTACAGCTTCTTTCAGTTTTTGCCAGGTTTCATCTGTGTAGTTTTCAGGCAATTTGGGTTTATCTTTAAAAAATATATAGAGAGAGACAGAGTTTGAGAAAGTATTTAGTGAAAGCAGAACATTTTACCTTTTACAGAAATGAAAAACAACTTTGAGGAAAAAAAAGTATAGATTGATGCTCTAGTTTTTGTTTATACATAAGTGAATAAGAAAGCATTAGCGTAAAAGCAGCATCTGCTTTACATTTGAAATAGTAACGCCTTGTAAATATTCAGCATTACTTTTCATATCACCCTGTTGCGCATACACATTACAGCCCAAACCATACGCATGAATTACAAAAATCACAGTACTGTGACTTGCAACAGTCTGCATCTTCATTACACTCCTTTTCGCTACCGGAACAGCACAGCTAACAGAATGAGAGTGACGTAAAAGCTGAACAGGATGGATCAAGAAAGTGATACCACTATAATCAATATTCCAAAGCACACAGTTGTGTACAGGGTATTTTTTAGTTTACTGCTCTTTAATTCTACTCTGTATTAACACTTGGAAGGAAACCCCCAAGAAACATACATGGAAATGCTTAATTATAATACAGGCTTTATGGTTGCTAAGAAAACCTTCCTGCTTTGAACTAATTCAGTGATGTCTCTCTTGGGTTTGACCAGTGGGTTTTTAAGAGAGTTAAGCCCTGTCTTATGTTCACATAGCTCAAATTTTGCAATTTGATTCTGTCCATTATGTTTTTCGACCTCTTTCTCCAGAGAACCCTCTGCTGAGCAGCATCTTCAACAGAAGTAAAGCATTTACAACAGGCTAAGAGAGATTCCTCAAGTCATATTCTCAGAATACTGTGGCTATTTTGAAATTCTGTACGTTCTAACTAAATAAAATGACCATTTTTGTTCTGATATGCATGCCCTCAGATAGAGGGAAGGGGGAGACAATTTAGCGGGGGAAGTTACATGTATATCCATGCCACCAACAGGTTAAAATGGCCCAGAGTTTATACTGTATTAAAATTAACTTTTACATACTTAAAGATAAAATGTAAAGCCTTATGCTTTCTCTAGAAATAACAAACGGAGAGAAGTTTCCTTTTTCCCCATAAACAAGCATTCTCCTACAATATTGGCAATATCCCCACGTCACTTGTCTCACAAGAATCTGCAGAGACAGACATAAGTGAAACTTGCCTGTTTTCACTAGCAATTAACRAGTAAGCTACTCAACAGCAAACAGCAAGATTTTGGATTTTAAGAAGTTATTTATGTTGTAAAGGATGTTATTGCTATCACAGATAAAGGCATACTAAAAATATTATTCAGCTTGAGATCTGAGAATAAATAAAAATCACAGTTGCTAGATTTTCAAAACCTATGTTTTAAGCAAGTGATTCAAATACCCGTTCATAAGCAGCGATGATCATAGCAACATGCAATCCATGTCATTTAGCAAGTATTTTAAACATGAAAAGCTGTATCGGAGTACAAGCAGCAGAAGAGTGGCCTTTATTCCTCACCTTCATGCATCATCAATAGAAAATTGAAAATAATCAGTCACATTAAGTGATGATGCCATGTGAGCATGGGAAGCGGAGGGGAGAGCATTCTTGAGAATCAGGAGCACCTTAAAGCAAGAAGTTACACTGCAACCATGAATTGCTGTAACACATTACAGTGGCTAAAGTAAGCCCTACCTTCAGTGATATCTTTACAGCACATCTGTAGCAACAGTACATTTATATATTAGTTTTCATCTAATAATTTTTAATATTAAAATCTTAAAAAAACCATAACGGCCTCTCAAAAGCAGACACATGGGGGAAAAGAAACATAACTCAGGAAAGAAAGCTATCAGACTAGCATAGAAGAGAGTAAGAGGCAGGAAACAAGGAAAGCTCCCAATTTACCCATTTTATAGGCAAACTGACAGGATTTTAGGTCCCTGAAACGAAGTTCTCTGTCTACATCTATTTGTAATTTATTTACTAGAACATCAAGCAACATCAGCAGAAAGCTTCATTTCTCCATGTCAGTTGGTCTCTGTACTTTTTAACAGTACTTTAGAAGATCTAACACCTGTTTGTTGAGAGGAGTTATAAAGCAAGCTAAATTTGAAAAAAAAGTAAGAATATGTTACGACAGAAAAAAAAGCCATAAAAAGGTTAAATAGTAAAAGCTGCACCAAGGATATTGTAAGGAAAACACCCAGCAAAATTCTGAACTACCTACTTTAAAGACAAGCAGGGGAAGTGGAAAGGAAATCTGCCATAAGAGCCTGATAATCACATTAGTTTCAACATTTAAAACCAAGCACACACAGATTAACCTATAATCAGACAAAACAGAGAGGAGCAAGACATATAACTTGGGCCCAATATATAAAAATAAAAAGGAAAAAAAAAAACCCTTCTGCCAAGACCTATCATAAACTGGGCTAAACTATACACTGTATGCTGAATCAGGATTATAGAAAAGCAGTGTCAAATGTTACAAGATTGAATAAAGGTGATTTACACACTTATGTAGTAAAACATTTCATTTAACATACAACTTAAGGTCTTCTTCTCAAAAGGTAAGAGTGAAAACAGTGAAAAACAATCCCAAGCAGCACAGTGTAGCTCAAGATAGGAACAGGACTGGGCAAGTATGCATCATAACACATTATTTTCCCCTTTAAATACGTATAGAAGTGTTTACCACAGAAAAGTATTTCCTCTAAAACTTGGACCTATTTGAAAGCCAACTGGTTTTCATGTTGAAAACAAAACACAAAGTTGAGTGCCAACTCCTCACAGGTTGTGACAAATTACGGCCTGTTACCTTTAAAGTTCTTGATCACTAGTTTCTTAGCAGAGCCAGGTTTACTGTTGGCAAAACTGGAAACAGTAGAGGAGGCAGCTTTGGTCAGGCCATTTGCATGGTGCCCCACAGCCACTGAAGAAATTAAAAGGCTTTTATTTTTGAGCTGTTGTTGGTGCTGCTGTTGAGAAGAGGCAGCAGGAGAGGAGGAGGAAGACGACTCTTCGGCCATCTTCACATCGAGTCCAATAAAATCCAAGGAGTCCTCAAAACGCAGCTTCTTCTGGAGGTGATGGTTGGAGGAGGCAACCCCTGAGGAGGAGCAGGAGGAGGTGGTGATGATGGAGGAAGATGATGATGAGTTGTTTTTGGAAGGAGAAGAGGAGCAGGAGGAAATGGAATCAAATTCTTCTCTCTCAGAGTTGTTGCTGCTGTTATTTAACTTTCTCTTCTTGCAGGAGGAGCTGCTGCTGCTATTACCATCAGTGGCAGGTCTGACCTCCTGAGCTGCTGCTGGGGGGTTGGGGGAAGAGAAACCTGTGGGAAACATGAACACACAGAAGTGAACAGGCTGAGGGGCATCAAATCCTTGTGGTGTGACAAAGGGAGAGAGAGAGTTTTAGAGTCAGTCTCTGTTTGCCGTCTCTCAGGGGAGTCTTTCAACTCCTTTTTCTCTCCTCCTTTTATGAGTGGAGTCTCTCCGTATTCCCTCTCCGTTGCTTTCTTCTCTCGCGGAGGAATCGCTTTATCACCTCTCTTCCCCTTTTCTTTATTACTTTGTTTCTTCTTGTGGTTTGTCTCTGCGTTCACGCCTGCCTCGGGGAGCGGCTCCGTTCCCGCCTCTCTCCACCCCCCAGCTCCCGTCCGCTCTGCTCTCCACGGCCTGGGTATCCCCGCCGCCGCCGCCGCCGCTCCCCCGCACGCTCCGTCCGCTCCCCGCCGGCTCCGGCCGCCGCGTCTCCGCCGAGCAGCAGCGGGGAGGGCCGAGCGCGGCTCCCGCACGCCTC
>NW_020451116.1:3003101-3009073 GCF_003343035.1 Apteryx rowi | reverse complement strand
CGGCAGCCGGTGACGGGCGCGCTCGTTACCTCCGCGCGCCGGCGTGAGGTGCGTCGTGCGGAAGGGGGCGTGGCCTCGGCCCTCCGCGTGGCGGGAGCGGGAGGGGCGGGGCTCTCTCTCTCTCGCGCGCGCGCGCGTGCGGGGGGATGGGGGCGAGGGTGGGGGCGCGGTTTGGCCCTCGTCAGCCCCCGTACCGCCGCCGGCGCCGCCCGCCCCCTGAGGCGGCGCTGCCGGTGGCGGCCGGGTCGAGGCCGCCCGCCCCTCGCCTGTCCCCCCGCGGCCCCGGGGAGCTGGCCTGCCGGCGCTCGGCGGCTGGCGGGCAGAGGGGGAGGCCGAGGTCCGTCGGTAGGAGGCTGCCGTTAATCAGCGCTGGGGCGAGGTGCCCTCGGGTGGTCTGCTCTGGGCGCGCTCTCCTGTTGAACGCTTTTGTCTGCCAGCTTATTTTGGAAGGGGGGGGGTTTGTTTTCACTCTTATAAACAAAAATTATAATTATTTAGTATCACACCGCTTTTCATATGGGTTTAACATATACGGACTTGCATTGGGCTGAAGCTTAGCGCCTTTTAAAAAAAAAGCTTGGAAGCAAAAATAGAAACTGTGAACTCTCAGTGGCTCTTTGTGATGCTGGTGTTTTTCTGTTATCAAAGGAAACACGAACTCTCCAAGAATACTGTTACGGTTCAATCAGAGCTGAGAAATAGCTGCACAAAAAGTAACAAAACGAGCTATGAGATTTTGTTCCAGGAGAGACTCTCAAAGGACTTTGCTGAGAGTTTACACCTGCCTTTCTGACAGAGGAGCTCCTCAGGGGAAGGCTGTTGGCAGTTGTGTTTTTGATAGAAAAAGATATGCTAACTTGTCTTTACAGAAACTGTGGTTCGTACAGATATGAATGTAATTTTCCTGAGGTTTTTCTGGAGCATGTTTTCCATCTGAGTAACTATCAGACAGCTCCTGAGGCCTGAAACCTAATCATAGTCTTGTATAGGAAAGTACTTTTTCCAGATTTAAAAAAAAAAAACATACACTAGTTTGTTTCTGCCTGGATGCTGAACGAGTTATATAGTTGCAAAAGCACTAATGAGTTACATTCCAAATCATGTATAATAGTGACAAACAGGTTTGCTAAATAACAAAGCTTTAATGATTACGCTGTTAAGTTTTCTTCTCAGTAATTGTCATGTTTACTCAAGCCCAATTAAGTCAGAGGTGTAGAGATCATAGCTTAAATTTCTGCAGATTCATGCTTTGTGAAAATGAGTGTAAAAGAGGAGATGGGAGTAAGTGTTGCCTTTGCTGGAGGAGCAGCAGGGTTATCCTTTCCTCGTAGTTGTTCAGCTAGGCAGCAGTCAGGACTCGGGCGCTGTGTCCTGCCAGTGAGCACACACGGCTCCTCAGCTCCTAACCCGTCCTGGTCTGGGGCAGCCTGGAGGGAGGGGGAAGAGGAGGCAGAGTCCTGGGGGCTGAGGGGGAAGCCAGCTGCAATGGATTTCACCATCTTCCCACCAAAACAGATGGAGGAGGGAAAATTCTGAATCCTTTGTATTTCGAATATGATCTCCCTAGGAGTAGGAAGGGTTGTAAAGCTATTTGCTAGATGTCCCAGTTGCATTGCCAGTCTTATCCAGGTATCATGCTTTTAAAATTGTTACTTAAAAGTGGCTGTGCAACCAGAGCAAGGGTGTCCAGCTTTTTGGTGGTGAGGCTCAGTAACAATGAGAGCTGTGTTACAAAATTTCAGTCTAAGGGCTCAGGATCTTCTTCAAAAATTCTTTGTGCAAACAAATTTAGATTGGGCAGGGAGTTAGCTAGCCTTGAAGTCTGTGCAGCTACACTAACAAAAAGCCTGTGCGTTTGGAAGAGAAGATGGAGGTGTGGAGACCAAACTGGAGATCAGCTCTGCTCTGAAGGGAGCCAGTGAGCAAGATGAATTGAGCTTCCAGAAGAAAGGAGATAAGAGCTTCCAGATTGAAAAAAAGCCATTTTTTGAGAAGTGTAAGCTGATCTTGCTGTTTTATGTTCGTGTGAAACCAGTGGTTCAGATGGTTTCAACGAGATATGCCATTTATTAAGAGTTATTGAGGGTAAGAGTTTTTGCCTTAGGTTTTTAATGTTGTATGTGAGAGTATGATGAATCTTTCACTACTGTTTTTAAAAATGTCACCACACCTGCAAGGATTGTTAGCTTGGCAAAGTATTATTAAAAAAGGTATTCTGAGGAGCACAAAAAATGTATGGAGTAGTTTGTCGGTGTGACAAATTTTCCCTCTCACTTTCTAATCTGAGCATGAGCAATTTTACTGTGCTTCAGTTAAAACTGGATGCTTGATTGTAGCTTACTATTTTAAGTGATGCTACAAAGTGGGAGAGTATTTTAAAGTTAAATGCTTGAATATTTATATAATGCCACAGTTCTTTCCTTTCCTGTTTTTTTTTTAATATTAGTGTGTTCCTAACTCTGTATTTTACAATTTGAATAAATTATACCATTTATAAAAGCTCGATTTTATTTTGTATGGCTACTATTGTTCTTAATTGTTAGGTTTTAATTAATTATATAATATCAAGATTGACATGCTTGACTGATTTCCTTTTGTGTAGCAGTTAGCAAAATGATGACCTGATCTTTTTTGTCCTTTCCTCCCTCCCCTTTACGTCAGTGATAATGTTTCCATTACTCTCAAAGGAAATAGAATTGAGGCCCATATGTTTGCTGCTCTTGCAGTTAGCTGCATAAAGAACAAAATCATGCATGTTTACTCTTCGAGAAGATAAAGAGCAACATGATAAAATCCCCTATCTATGGTTTTCATTATTATTCACTATTACTGCAGCCATCACCAGGCAAAACATAACTTGATTCTAATAAACACTGTAAAGCATAACTGTCTGCACCAGAACCCATTTCTCTGTTTGGCGGTTGAGATGTTCCCGGGAGGCCAGGTTTGTTCTGCTCCTCCTCCACCTCGAAGGATGGCATGTGGCACCGTCACCTTATCCTCTGCCAGATTTCCTGACTGGCTCCAGTATCCACTGTTCGACAAGAAACACACCTCTGTTGCAATCCTGTAGATAGGACCTTGTTTCCTCTTCTCAAACTGGGGAGGAATAGCTTCTGCTTCGCTGTTTTGAAGGTGGCTGCAGTTTTTTCTTGTTAAACATATTTTGTGTTTAAATAATAGTAGTAGTTATTAAACTCTACCTTTCTCTTTTGCAGGATTTTTTTTTACAAAAAGTGGTATAATACCTGAGAAAACAGTGCCATGTCTGCAAATAATAAGCAAGTTGTTCTTGTGAAAGCAAAATAAAGACACTGTTGTGCAATCGGTAATAATATGACAGAAGGGCATGCCAAAGATCTTAAAATGAGATGGCTTCTCGCTCCATCATCTTCATGTTCTGACAAACATAGGTTTTTACATATGCTTTAAAAAACTACAAGCAAAGTATCTTTGATCAATTTGCATACTTTAAAACGGTTTGACAGTTTTAAGAAGTTGCTTCATTTTTAAAGTTGAAGTCTATCCTTTGTAGCAGTTTTGTAGTTTAGAACAAAATCCTGTTGTTGGAATCAGGAACATGAGAACGGTAATACCGGAGCAGTCCATCCAGTGCGTGGCTGTTGCATCAGAGGCAAGTACACACCTACTGCAGTTAGACAATGTGTTTGCAAGGGAACTTTTTAATCTCTTTTAGAAAATACATTTGCCCTTGGGGGAGAGTGACTTTTTGAAAATGTATTTTTAATTCATATTATCTTGACTAAGTATTACTGTTAATTTTATGTGTATAAAATGTCTAATGTAAATGGTTTTACCCATTTAAGCAGCATGTTTGAGCTGAGATTCCCTTTTGCAAAAAATGAGGTACTTCTTTTTAAAAATATGATTTTACTTTCAAAAGTGACTGTGTAAAAATAGTTTCTTAATAGGACAATGCCATGTTTGAAGTCAGGTGGTATCCTGCTGTCTTGAGAAACAAAAATAGCTTTACTGCTGTAACTCCCGGTAGTCCCACAGCACCGATGCTGTGAGGAGAGCGTCCGGGTTTGTTTCTTGTGCAGCCTCAGCAGCGCTGCGCACTGAGCTGATGCGCCAGGGCGCTGCAGCCATCCTGGGGGGAATGGCTCTGTAAAAATGGAGATGCTCAGAAGGCAGCAATAAAAATGATCAAAATGCTAAGGGGAGCGATGTTGGAAAATAGGGGTTCTGACTCTCGTGTGTTAGATCAAACCCAGCAAACTAGAACCGATGAGGTTATGAGATGAATGAGGGTGTAGTTGCAAGATGGCTCGAGCCTGCTTAAGTGTGGGCTCCTCTATGGCCCTGCTCGTAAGTTCGTCCTACCTTTTGCAGTAGCAGCAGTGCTTGTGAGGCGTAGCTCTCTGAACCTGTTCCCTGGGCTGATCTAGCTGGAAGCCTTTTTATTTGAGGGGGGATAGGGTTAATTTTAGTTTTGCGGTAAATCAGGTCCTTCAGCTAGTTTATTGTGAGGGACTGGGAGAATGTGCTGGGGTGAGAAGAGCACGTGGCAGCAGCCTCAATTAGATACCGTAAACTGCTGTGGAACTGACTTAGAAGGGGGAATGCAATAGTTTTTACAAAACTGTGAAGGAAGCAGAGTAATTTGGGTGTGTATTTGGTGTCAGAAAAAAGGATTTTTACTATTTCCTTTTAAGAGTCTGTTGGCCTAATGTAGCTGACTGGAAGCTTTCTCTGTTATTTAATTCATTTAGGTAGAAAAAAAGCACTGATGGTTCAGTGCGGGAACCAATCTCATTTTGGCAGAGACACAGATTAGGTTAAATTGGCCTTTCATGTAAGCCTTTATGTGATTATCTGAACTGTGCAGCTTCCTGGTAAATGTGAATGTTTTAACATTGCCCTGACCAGCAATGAGAAATCACAATAAAAGTTTTCCCTCTGATACTCATTGGCTATTAGGCGTCTGCTGAGTTTTAAAGTAGTTGCGTCATAGTAAAAACTATGCAGACAGGCTTTTCTGGTTAAAAGAATGCGGTAGATAAATGGAGGCGACTCCAGGGTGCCAGTGTGTCTGGCATGAATTTCGCTTTTATTGTTAGTCTCTCCGAGCTTTTGAGTTTCATCTCCTAAAACTCACGTGCTGGAATTTTGTCTTTACCCAGCTTTTTTGGTGTGAATGCTTAACGTCTGCGGTTCCTGCCGTGTCTGAGCTCCTCAGGAGGGCGTTTTTGCAACGCCTGGCGTGCAGGGAGAGAGTACTGGTGAGCCATCGGTGGCGAGCTGCGGCGCGGAGGATGAAAGCCAAGGCCACAAACGTCAGAACAGTGAAGGATTTGGGAAGTGGAATTCCCTGAATTTCCTGTTAAAGTCAAGCCTACTCTTCAAAGGCTTCTCTTGATTACTGTAATTGTATATATAAACGTGTGTGTATATGTATGTATGTGTATACCAGCTTGTTTCCAGCCACCTAGGCTGCTGTTTCACAAACGTTTTTCCCGCAGTAGCGCTGCCCCAGACAGCAGCTGCCACTTACTGTTGCCCCTTGCCATCACCTCGCTCGCAGCAGCTTTGTGATCCTAGGGCGGAGCGGAAACCGCGCAGCTGCAAAGGGCGGTGGGGGGTTACACGGCCTACAGCGACCCGGGACCAGCTCCCGGAGCCGGCTCGCGGGCTGCGCGAGGGCTGCGGCTGCCCGAAACAAGCGGCCCTGGCTCCTGCGGCGGCGGTGACGGCGCGCAGGCGTGAGGCGAACTGGGGCGCGCCGTTACCGCGCGGGTGGCTCGGAGCCGCCGCGGGGCGGGAGGCGGCGGCGGCCGTTGGGCGCGCGGGTGCGCGCAGGCGCGGAGGCGCCGCGCGGGCTCCTGGGAGCTGTAGTCCCCGCCGCGCTGCCGGCCGCGCCGGTGAGGCTGCGCGCGTCGCGTTGTTATGGTGCGGCGCGACAGGCCGTAAAGCACGCGGCGCTTCCGGCTGGCGCGGAGGGGAGGGCC